>NC_056726.1:1942854839-1943024839 GCF_019279795.1 Protopterus annectens
ACAAAAGGGCCTATTATTATTTCCTACAACTTTCAATCTCTCCAGGCAGTGCCATGAATCCTTTACAATATGGGCCACATCATTTAAAGTTGTTTTACATAATTCATCCACAAATGCAGCAAGGGGCTCAGTCTTTGAACCCCTAGCTGACACAATAGGCCTAAATTGTAACCGTTCTATTCCCTTATGCACCTTAGGGATACCAAAAATGCATGGAATAACAGGGTATTTAATGGACAGAAAATCAAATTCCAGTTCCGTGATCTCACCCTGAAACAGGGCATCTAATAAAAACAAATCAATTCCTCTATAGGCAACATTTATTTCATTGACTGAAACCCTTGTGTATATACTATTGTCTTCAAGCAAAACCATCATTGACGTAGAATAATCAATTGATGTCATTAATTAGGGTTGTATTATAGGTTAAATAGGATGTTTGTTATTTGTATAACCGACTATGATGATGCCTTTTTAGGTGAAAGCGCTGAGTCAGTGGATGTGGTTATATTAAACATCTCTGATAGTTCTTGCTGGTCCTGAGTTTCTGTGGACGGTTGTTGCTGTGTATTTTGGCTGGTTCGTTGAGCGTTGCCCTTTTGTGGGGTTGCATATTCTTTATCACATTTCAATGGTATTATATCATTATCCAGCAAAAAATTAGCAAGATATGCTCATATACGGATTACACATCATAAATGGTGTGTGCTGCAGTCTAACCGGCAACGTCTGCTCGATAATCGGATGCTCTAACCACTACACTATTGGTGTTCTGCTTCATTTATATGTATACCCATGGTTCATAGTTACTCGAACACACGTCTCAACACTTCACTAACACAGCAGGCATCCATTTTCCTGTTGGGAAAACTGCACTACTACACATGTGCCATTCCCTACTGCTCTAGACATGTCCCATATGTTGGCTCACTCCAAGTATATTCAGACGTCCCAAGCTTATAGTCCTGGGACATACGTTCATATAATGGTCAGGGTGTTCAATTAATCTTCTGCTTGTCTGACTGGTGACTGGGACTGCCCTGTACTTGTTTGAAAGTCTGACTTAGCACGGCGGCATAGTTAATTCCACTTTTAACATCCTACCTGTTGTTGGAGATGCAGGAGGTTTGCTCACCTCTGGGCAATTTGATATGACAGCACTAAATATTACGGGGGGTTCTGCTGCTGTTTCCTTTCATATTTGTTATGACTGGTATATTGTGACCATGTTCATTCTTATATATATATATATATATATATATATATATATATATATATATATATATATATATATATATATATAGATATAGGTTCATAGGTTCATAGGTTCATACTAGGCTATCTGCCCTAGGGCATTTATAAGCCTAGCCAGAATGTGTTTGGCTTTCGCCACCCATTTTAAATTTATTTTGCTATGCCCTTTTTCGAAGTTAGTATACTGTGCCTCTGTCTAACAGTGACACAGAAGTGATACCCAGGGTAAACCTACGATCTCCCATCCACTCACCAAGATTCCTCTTGAAGAGAGTCAATGAGGGACTCTGCCTATCCTGGACTGGGATTTTATTCCAGAGTGAAGGGAGCCTCTGGGTTATGAATCTGTCCCTCAAGCACGTCCTATTTATTTCAGTGCTGAGGTTCAAGTCTCTCGAGCATGTAGCTCGATGGGATTTGGATTTTCTGAGGTGCAGCATGTCCATTAATTCCGGGTTGGACATGGCTTTATACGTCAGGCACAGATCGCCTCTGAACAGGTGGTATTCCACTGAGTAGAGCTGGAGTTTCTTTAACCGGTCAGCATATGGCATCTGTTTGAGCACTTTGATCCTCTTGGTGAGGTACTTTTGTGGTCTTTCCAGTTGCTGCAGAAGTCTGGTAAGGTACATCCCAAAAGGGGCATTGTACTCAATTATGGGCCTGATGAGGGATGAGTAAAGAGGCATGATGACCTCCCCTGATCTAGATGTGAATCCCTTCATGATTAGGTGGGCTATATAAAATGTTTTTCTAACCACTTTGGCCACGTGGTTGTCAAATGAGAGATTGCTATCAACTTGGGTCCCCAGGTCCCTAATTACTTCTTCTGTACTTAATGGATTACCACCTATGTGGTAATTTGTGGGCACTTTGTTTTTGCCAAAGGGGATGACTATACACTTTTTGGCATTTAGCTTGAGGCCATGGCTCTGGCACCAGTTGTCTGTTTCTAAGAGGCCCTTTTGGAGGATGCTTGTGTCAGCTGGAGAGTCGATTATGGTTCCCAGTTTGCAGTCATCTGCGATCTTGGTCAGCCACAGTCCTTCTGTGTTGGCCTGTACCTCCGAGAAATATATACCGAACAAGAGAGGTCCCAGGACTGAGCCTTGTGGGACACCACTTGTAACTGGTGTGGAGTCTGACATGGCTCCAGCAATTCTAACCATGTGGGTTCGGTCCTTGAGCCAGTTTGCAATCCATCTAGTGACATAGGGGTTTATATTTAAGCTGGTGAGCTTATCTATAATGCCGGAGTGGGGTATTGTATTAAAGGCTTTTACGAGGTCCAGGTAGGCTGTGTGGACCACCTTCCCCTCATCAATGGCCTTGGTGACTGTTTCAAAGAAATCGACCAGGTTTAAGAGGCAGGATCTGCCCTTAACAAAGCCGAACTGGGTAGGATCCAGTGTCTGTAGGTCCCCAATATCTTTATTTATGAGGTCCATGATGATCCTTTCCATAGCTTTGCAGACCAAGCTAGTCAGGCTTATGGGGCGATAGTTTCCAGGATCCGTTGAGGCACCACCTTTATGGAGAGGGACCACTGTCGCTGTATGTCACTCTTTGGGCACATATCCTGTAGTAAGGCTGAGATTGAACAGTAGTTTTATGTTTGGGTTTAGCTCTTCTTGGAGTTCATGTAGGACGCAGCCTGGGACACTGTCTGGTCCCATTGATGCTGTGTTTTTTGCTTTGGAGAGGGCGGCTCTTACCTGAGCATCTGAGATGTCAGGGGGGCAGCACTCTGCTGGGATAGATATTTGCCCTTTTGGTGGGGAGGGGGGGTGAGACATTTGCGCTGAACCAGTCAACTAGGATGTTGGCAATGTCTGTGGGTTCGGTGTATTTTTTGTCATTTTGGACTAATTCTGAGCATATCTGGGAATTACCACCCAGGTTCCTAACATAACTAAAGAAAGCCTTGTGATTATCCTTAGTGTCCTGTGCAATTTTTCTCTCGAAGCTGGCCTTAGACAATTTTATGAGTGCCCGTAGTTTTTTGCTAATACTGATCAGTGATGCCTTCCCTTTTTGGGATTTTGCTCTATCATTTAGTAGCTTCCTCCTTCTATTGTATAGTTTGTTTATGGCTGGGGTCAACCAGACAGGACGTCTGCCTTTAGAGGACTGGGTCTTGGTTTTATTTGGGATCACATGATCCACGCATTCCTGAAGGTGTTCATAGAATGCATTTATAAAGGATTCTGCAGTCTGGGCCGTATTTTCCACAGGCCCGGGGGCTTTGAAGGATTCCATCTCAGTTTTGAGGAGTGTGAAATTTGCTTTAGAAAAGGTTTTCACTGTGGTTTTCTGGGCAGGGGGTGGGGTCGGGATATGAATGTCCAGTGAGATTAGTTTATGGTCTGATCTTACCAGCGAGGGATACACTTCTGGTCTGGAGCATAGAGTCCCCATGTTGGTGATGATCAGGTCCAGTATGTTTTCCCCTCTTGTGGGAGTGGTAACAAGTTGTTCCATAGCATTTGAGTTTATAAATTCTAGGAACCTTTGGGCTAGGGTGTTGGAGCTAGAGTAATGCTCCCAGTCTATGTTTGGGTAGTTGAAGTCGCCCAATATAATGGTGTTTGGAGAGATCTTCATATTTTCCAGTGTTCTCAGGAAGGCCGAGTGGGGTTCCTGGGTTTGGGAGGGTGGTCTGTAGCAGGCTATAAACTGGAAGGCAGTTTTACCCACTGTTAGTTGCACATGGATAGTCTCTGATGCTTCATGCTTTGCCACCAACCTGGAGATGTGGGTATCTTTGATGAATATCAATACTCCCCCTCCTTTTGTGGTTCGGTCCAAGTTTTGGGACCGAAAAGCATGGTATGAGGTATAACCTGGTAGTGCTGGGGTGCTCTCGGGAGCCCTGAACCAGGTTTCTGTTACTGCACAGATATCGATGTTCTCCATGCTAAGGAGAGTTTTGAGTGTGTGCATCTTGAGGTTTAGACTTCTGGCGTTGAGTAGCATTACTCTTAGTTTCTTATCCCTTGTGATACCTATGGAGGTGGGTTTGTCTTTTGAGCCTTGCCTAAAAAAGGCACTATGGGGTAGCAAGAGCCTTTGCCAATATCCGAAAGCCCAGGGGTGACAGGTGCAAGCCGCCCCTAGCGAAGCATCGTGGCTTGTCGAGCATATCATCTCAAGCTGACAGGCATTGGATCCCCTTTGAATGACACCAGTACTTAAGCCAATTGTTGAAATTGATCATCTTGTCTTCATATTGTGGCATCATTCTTGGTGAGGGTAAGATGATACTCAAGGTCAGGGTCATACTGGCCTGGGCTACATGCTCAGAGAGCTCTCTATGTCTCTTTTCATGTAGTCCAGGGAGGTACGTATCAGGTCATTCACACCAGCAAGGACAATGACTGAGTCATATTTGTACTTGCCTTGGAGTGACCTGAGTGCTTGTGTTATGTGGCGGATCCTAGCGCCCGACAGGCTGCTCACCGTGACCCTCTCCTTGTTCAGCCTGGTGAGCGGGACGTCAGTGTGCCTGACGATAGAGTCACCTATTACAAGTGTATCAGGTGTGTTGTTTAGTCTTAAGGGCTGTGACTGTTCGGCACACTGGCTTTGTGAGATATGTGTTGCACGTGTTTTGTTTTGGGGTAGCGGTTGCTTGGGTGTCTGCTTTGGAGGTCTCTGTTGCTTAGGCAGATCTTTATTTAGAGCCTCCAAGTATGTTTTTGTGTGATTATGTATTTGGTTTGCTGTCGTGGTAGGCCTATGTGAGACTGGAATTGTAGTGAGTGTGGTTTCCTTCTCCGCCTGACTGGTTATGCCAGTACTGAGTTGAGATAGCTTAGCCTCCAGTTTGGCTATATGGTTGCATCTCTCACATGTGTTGGAATTTGTTGGGAGGAGGAGAGGCTTGTCTGTGTACATGAGGCAGTTGTAACATTGCCTCAAGATTCCCAGATTCACCAGCTGGACTGGAGAGGAGGTTGACAACTGACCTTTGGACATGCTAGAATAATATTGGGAATTCCTTTATAATTGAAAACAAGGGCCAGTGGGGAGTGAGGGTGTAGTGCTTTTAATTTTTAGTGCTGACATATAATTGCTTTAGTGAGCAAGTGCCAGGTAACTTAAGTGCAATGTGTTACAGGTAACTTAAATGCAAAAATGACAAACAGTAACTTTCTTTCAAGTGAAACAAGGAAATAAGTACAGTAAGCAATGCAGATATCACTAGTGATCCACAGAAGTGCTGAGAAGCCGCGTATTAGGTGGAATTAGCGTTCCAGGGGAAATAACAAGCAAACAAACAACAAGCGTATAAACAAAGCTAGATTCAGCAGGCCTGGATCTAGTCTATGCTACAGCAAACAAGGTGTACCAATTTCAGTAAGGTACAGTTCAAATATTCAGGCACTATAAACCTTTAACCAGAAATTCCCAGCTCAGAAGGGCAGAGTCCAGCCTCTTCTCCCACAAGAGTACAGACCACGAACCTTCTTAATGTAAAATAACTGGCCTGAAGCCCAAGTGCTTAAACCAGAACTAATACACCTTAAGAATAACAGACACTGGCCTCTCAATCAGCAGTTCCCAACTTAGAAGGATGAAAGCTACCTGTCCTGCCACCACAGTGCATGCCACAAACCTTCCTAATGTAAAACTACTGGTCTGAAGCCCAAGTGCTTAATCCAAAAGACTTAGAATGATAGCTACACTTTAATCAAGTTACTACCAAGCAGTAATAAATACAATTGAATACTTTAGAGAATACCTGGATTAGTGCTCAAGTTACACAAACAAAGCTAGATCTAGCAGGCCCGAATCCAGTCTATGCCACAGCAAACAAGGTGCACCAACTTCAGTAAGAAGCAGTTAAGATATGCATGCACTATAAGCCTTTAACCAGAAATTCCCAGCTCAGAAGGGCAGAGACCAGCCTCTCCTCCCACAAGAGTGCAGACCACAAACCCTCTTAATGTAAAATAACTGGCCTGAAAGCCCAAGTGCTTAAACCAGAATTAATACACTTTTAGAATAACAGACACTGAGCCCTCAATCAGCAGTTCCCAACCTAGAAGGATGTAAGATACCTGTTCTGCCACTACAGTGCAGACCACAAACCCTCTCAGTGCAAAACAACTGGTCCGAAGCCCAAGTGTTTAAACCAAAAGGCTTATAATGAGTTACACCAAGCAGTAATAAATACAATTGAGTACTTTTAAGATGATGCAAAAGTAAAATAAAGTAGGTAGAAACACAAGTACAGCAAAAGCAGATTACATTTTTTTTTTCTGAACAAGTCCTGAGATCAAAGAAACAGATTTGAGTGCTGAAACTAGAAAACTGGCTAGTTATAAGAAAGAAAAAACTAAGTCAGAAGGCTTCCCTCCAACACAGAAGGGCTTGGGGGCTCAGAAGCCTACAAATAGTCTATACCACTTAACAGGAAAGGCAGGAAACAAGCTTAATTTTTTTTTGTTTCCCAGATGCTCTCTTTGTACACAGTAGGAGTGCCTGAAATCAGAATATGATCTCACTGCACTCAGTTGAGTGAGTAAATGAGATGGGCCCAGAAGGAGTATCCAAACACAAATTTACAAGAGGGGCGGGCAGTTTCAAGGCCACTAAGATTAACACCAAAACAAAAACAGGGAGGGTGAGTGGGACTAACTGAAGAACAGACTGGGTCAAAACTTCCAGTTCAGTTAATATTCCTGCAACACAGTTAAAATCAATTTAAATACTGTATTTTTGGAAAAAAAAAGTGCAGATAAAGGTACTTAAATTCTTATACATCCAGTTGAATACAGCTAGTTCTTAGCCGGCCAAAGCTGAGGTTTTTAAGCAGAAAATATTTTACACTGTACCACTTAAATAGGCAAGGACAGGAAATCAAAGAATGTGGCTACCCCACACCTGTAATTACTAGCAAATAATAAAATTCAGCAAACACTGACTAACTTCCAGTTCAGTTAATATTCCTGCAACACAGTTAAAATCAATTTAAATACTGTATTTTTGGGAAAAAAAGTGCAGATAAAGGTACTTAAATTCTCTTATACGTCCAGTTGAATACAGCTAGTTCTTAGCCGGCCAAAGCTGAATTTTTAAGCAGAAAATATTTCACACTGTACCACTTAAATAGGCAAGGACAGGAAATCAAAGAATGTGGCTACCCCCACACCTGTAATTACTAGCAAATAATAAAATTCAGCAAACACTGACTAACTTCCAGTTCAGTTAATATTCCTGCAACACAGTTAAAATCAATTTAAATACTGTATTTTTGGGAAAAAAAGTGCAGATAAAGGTACTTAAATTCTCTTATACATCCAGTTGAATACAGCTAGTTCTTAGCTGGCCAAAGCTGAGGTTTTTAAGTTTATATCTGTCTGTACATACACATGCATATACACCTACATGCTTATTTTCATTTCCCATACTGTTGAATGACCGCCACTTACTGTCGCGCATACATGCTTGCATACCCACTTACGTCTGCTTTAAAGCCCCTTAATTACCCTATATCTGACTGCCATTATTGTGGCCATCATATAAAATTAGCCCTTGCATGGCTTGGACCCGGGAACAGGAACACCATAGTCACTGGTTTTACCACTAAACCATCCGTGATACATTCTCTATGGATGGTAATTAGAATATATGACTTTACTACAGCCATTCCACAGTACTGGCAACAAATGTGACAGTCGGGTGATGTACATATGTATAGTACATGTTACTATTCATATGTTTTTTGAGATGCATATGTATACATTTGCATTCTGTACATGTGTATAGCACATTTTAATGTTCATATGTTTTTGGGATTGTGTTCTGCCGTATGGCCTGTCAGGTTGTATTGCGGATGTGAATGCTTGTTCTTTGGTTTTATTTTGGATTCACCCATTGCTCCCTCGTACACCTCCAGTTCACCTATTGTGCATCTGACCCAGTCTCCCCTTGGTGAATTATTACATTACCCGTCACCCCCACCCCCATATTCCACACACACTATCCATCCCTTCTCTGGTTGATGGCCCATGGCACAAACAACAGAACACATTGTGTACACTACATACCTCAGGAACCAATATGGTTGTGAGGACGGCCCTAGCATTTTTGATCTTCCACATGCTGTACTTCACGCACATAGGTACATGCAAATACTTATCTTTTATGACATAGTAGGTAGACCCAGGTAATACACGTTCATCTTTGGGCCATCCAGACAAGGACGACTTGGACCATGAATGGGCAGATATTGAGCGAATGCTCTGACCATTGGTAGGGTTGCCACCTTTTCAAATGACCAAAGTGGGACATTTTCGGGACACACATCAGATTCTACAGGCTGACACATACCCATGGTCAGTACAAAGAATAGTACTTTAGTTTTATGCCTAAATGAAAGCGTATTGTTGTAGCAGTTTAGTTGCTTATTCTGTTTCTTGTAACATTTAGGTATTTTACATACAGAAATAATTATTTTATGGAACTATTACATAAAATATGGGACATAATTATGCCCTACAATCACAGGAAATTTAACATTTTTAATATTTTTGGTAAGGACACAACTGCCCAGAGAGGGACTGTCCCTCACAAAGTGGGACAGGTGGTAACCCTAACCATTGGGCTAGGCTTAGCAAAGGGCAGCGGTGCGCTAACACACTGTGTTTCGCTTCCACTTGGTACAACAATCAACACTACAATGGAATACGGGCGCAGGGTTTTAAATGTCATTTGTTCGCGGGACGGGGACTCAATATTCAGTTACGTGCCTTTATGTTTACTTTTTATTTTGGTGTTCGTGAAACTGTCTTGTATGCTTTGCATACATTTCAGTATCCACGGACACTGACAGGAGTGATTATTATTAGAGGCAGGCTGTACTAGTCAGCATTTTAGGTTGCGCATCTGCAGCCGACATGTTCACGCCTCCATGCAGTGCTTAGAAATGCCCCCTGCACTCACGCACATTTCCTATGCACGTGGGCATTGCGGCAGCGCACCTTCATTAATATGCATGTGGTGCTGCTGCACCATATCTACGCCGCATGGTCTGAGCAAGGCTAATGCCGTCCTTGCACTGAGCTTCATGAATCCCGGGGATCATTTATTTATTTATTTATTTGACATTTGTTGACCAGGTTAGTCCATCTGAACTTGCACCCTTTTTCAATGGAGGCCCGGGGAGAAAAGCTCCACAGCACAAATTATATGTATTAAGAATCAGTGGACAAATTTTGCAAGTAAAAAATTCACAGTTCTGAATAGTGATTCACATATTCACATTACAAAATATATCCAATTGCACAAGGGGATGTTTATAGATGCTATCTCTTTGGCACTTCATGAAACCTTGACTCACTTGGAAAATAAGGACTTATTTCAGAATGTTATTCATCAACTTCACTTCCACCTTTAATACTGTCATCCCCCCGAACTAGTGATGAAACTAATCCAACTGGGTATCAATTGTGCAATTAGATACTAGACTTTCTTACAGACAGACCACAAAAAGTGTGTAGGGGAAATAATAGCACTAAAAGCATAACTCTGAACATGGGTGTACCACAGGGCTGTGTCCTAGGTCCTCTACTATTCACCTTGCTTGCACATGACTGTGTAGCCAAATATGAATCCAACAGAGTTATTGAGTTTGCAGATGACACCACAGTCATAGGTCTTGTCAGGAACGGTGTAGAAACAGCATATAGGAGTGAAGTGAAACATCTACTAGTCTGGTGTGACAGCAACAAACTGGCATTGAACGTCAGCAGAACCAAGGAACTGATTGTGGACTTTAGGAGGTCTCAGGGAGCACATCAGCTTCCATAAATCAGGAAAGTAGCAGTAGAAAGAGTCAAAAGCATTAAGTTCCTTGGTATACACATACAGAGGACCTGTCTTGGTCAGTGCACACCAACCTAACTGTCAAAAAAGTGCAGCAACATTTGCACTTCCTACAGAAACTGAGGAAAGCAAACCTGTCACAGTCCATCCTCCAAGTCTTTTATAGGTGATCCATCAAGACCGTACTGACAAACAACATCATTGTATGGAATGGGAACTGTGATACCTCAGATCCAGAGATTGCAAGGTTCTCCAGAAAGTAGTAACAGCAGTGGAAAGAATCATTGGCTGTCCACTGGCATCCATGGATGACTTCCATGAATCTCTATGTACTGGAAGAGCTCGAAAGATAATAAATGACCATACTCACCCTGCTTGTGGTATATTCTTCCACCTTTCCTCAGGTGGACATTACCTCAACATGCACTTTAAGACTTCCAGGCTCAATAGAAGCTTTATTCACTTTACCACCAGAATGCTGAACTCTAACAACAGGCATGCCAGAAGCCATTCTGCTCTTTCAACCAATTAACTGAATATTCTCTTGACTAATCCGGTAAATGACATACTGTCATCTCCATTTATTCTAAGATCACTACTACTAGTAGCATACTTTAGTGCAATATTCAAATCTTTATCTGTCCTGAAACTTGAATGTACAATACCCTATGCAATATTTTTGCTACACAGGTACCTGTTAATGTCAAAATTCACGTTTGTGCAATATCTACTTGTGCAATACTCTGAATGGCACATTTTATACATGTAACGTCTGTAAGTGTCTGTCCTGGTATTACTAAATATCAACTGTATGTATGTATGTTTGTTTCTTGCACTGGGAAAGAAGTAAAGTAATTTCATTTAGCTGCACTATGTGCAGATCTAAATGACAATAAAGTTTACTTTGACTTTGATATGGGGCACAGCTATCTGTCTATGTAGAAATCCAAACTTCATCTACCAAGTCTCCAATACAGTGAGGAAGGCATTCTATGTTGTGCACCTCATAAATAAGAGCTTCACATCCAGGTCTAAGATTGTTATAGCCCCACTGTACTCGACCCTCATAAGACCACTAATAGAGTCCAATGTTCGTTTTTGCAAGTACCTCAATAGACACCTTCAGCAGCTAGAGAGACCACAGAGGTTCCTGACAAAGAAAATACATGGTCTCTAAACAATGACATACATGAGTAGACTTAAAGCCCTGTCACTGTACTCTGTATCATATAGGCTGCTGACTGGAGACTTGTGCCTGGCCTACAGGGCACTCTCTGACCCTGCCCTGATGGATATGCTTCACATCTGCAAATCTAACGGTACAAGAGTCACTCACTCTAGGCATCTTAACCTAGCGTGTGACATTAACATGCTGAGGAGACAAATATATCTCCCAGAGACTGTAGTTTCTCTGAAACAAGCTTCCAATTCATGTGAAGCAAAGCTCCTCTCTGACCCTATTCAAGAGTAACCTGGATAAATGGATGGGAGACCACAAATTCACCCTGGGGGTGGCACTCATGTCCGTCATGGACAGGGGAGTTTATGTTGACCATAGACTAACTCTACAAATTACGTCCACTTAATAAAGGCAATTGGATCAACTTGGGATTAACATAGCTAGACTTGTAAGGGCTCTAGGAACCCTAGCCTAGTAACCTCCTATGAACCTATGAACCTATTATATTTGCTTATTCTCCCTTTTGTAACACCAGATAGGACAATTTATGGGAAAAAAAAATGGCTTTACGATTTTAGTACAAACAATGGCAGGACAACATCTGTAGTTTTACAGAGCTTCAAACCATATGGAGCCTACCAACTGCTTCTTTTTATAAACATTTGTATGTCTTAACCTTCATTGTATACATCAAAAATACACCCAGGGTCTATGTCTCTAATGGACATACACAGCCTGTAAATCTTGTCCTAGCTTACATACACCCCTTAAAATAACCTCTAAGGCATATAAACTTGTGGATACATTTGGGATGTTTGACTAGGCTTATAAAGGTGCTGATATGACAACTGGAATTACCACTATTACTGCAACAAAAATGAAAACCAGGCAAAAAAAGTATGGGGAAGAAAATCCAGTTACCAAGGTTTGATGACCATAAGTTAATCAAACAATAAGGAGAAGAACAGTTAAATGTATTAAACAACATTGTACATAACATCTCAGAATATGATGTAACAGAGGCTTAATCAAGGTTATTGAATAAAGGTATGTCATTTATACCTACAGCATATGAGAAATTAGATGAAATTATTACAAAATTGAGAATGTTTACTGGATCCTTAAACTTAAAATGCTTATTCCCTAATACAGCCAGTGCTTGTGACAATAGTTTTAAGAAACCAAGTATTTTTGTACTGGTAAGCCACAATACCTGCCTTTGAAATGACATGTGAACAGGATACTTAAAATGTATGTGAATCTAAATTATCATGTAACAATAAGAAGTTAAACCAAATGGAATAAAATGTTTTATTACATTCATTTCTTTATTGACGTTTGATTACCAGAAAAGTCCAACTAGGTAGGAGCTGATTTTCATCAGAGGCCCAGGGAGAAAAGCTTCAAAGTAGTGAAAAATATTTTAAGAATAATAATTTTACAGTCTTTAAAAATAAAAGAAAAACAAATGCAGTTTAAATAATTATACCACATCAGACATAATGTGAAAACATTGGTTAAGAATAGATACAAGTCATATGACAATTATTTAATAGTTAGAGAAATTTTAGCCAGTTTATAGAGAAAAAGGTAAGTTAGAATAATACAAGCAGGAATTACAATATGACATGAGAGAAAACCAGGCTTATGGTATATGTATAGAGAAGGCCAAGGAGAGAAATTGATAGAAGTAAGGAAATGACTGAAGAAGGGAGGGTAAAGAGATGTAAGGTAAGAATAGGTATTTGTCCACATTTAGGGATATAGTTTATCCTGATGTTGAGCAAGAACAGAGCCAGCTTTGGCTAGGAAGTCTTTCAGAATGTTTTTGAAGGATGGGAAGGAGGTTACTGACCTGCTGGATAGAGATAAGGAGTTCCAGGCCTTAGCAACGTTGTACAAGTACAGACAATGTCCATCGGATTTGATAGGGTTGTGGGCAGACAGGAGTTTTTGGTCATTCGGTTGTAATGGCCAAGTGGGAACATAGTTGTTTAAAATGTTATTTAGTGCTGAACAAGTAGCTGGATTCTGAATAATTGTATAGGTGGTAAGAAGTTGTGTATATGTTAGTTGATGGGGTAGTTCTAACCAATTTACCTGTTTTAGTGTCATACAGTGGAGGGTATTTACTTCAAATTTAGAAGTTTTGTTATAGTATTGTTCAAGTTTTGATTTTAGTAATGCCTGAAGGTTAGTAAGGATGGGAGCACCATTAAGAAGTGCAGGGTGGAGATACATAGTGGCAAGTGTAGCTATAGTTGCGTATGTGAGAACATTTTTGGCTGTATAAAACATTCCTAGTTTTTGATGAGGTTTTCTTATGCAATTCTGTATACGTATGTTGAATTTAAGGTTATCATCCACTATCATCCCTAATAATTTGCTATGAGAAGTGACTTCTTCAATGATTGTACTATCAATCATGGGAGAAGGATTTGGGGAAAAAAAAGAATACATTTTTTTTGTTTGTTTGTTTTATAGGGTTGAGCATGAGTTGTGAGTTACAAAGCCGTGTTTTAGTTGTTCTTAAAGCTTCCTTAGTAATTTTTTGGATGTATGCCACTTTGTCAGATGTGCAAATGAGTGTGGAATCATTTGCTTACTTAGGGAGGCCTGTTGTGTGCATGTGTGAAGGGTGTTGTTGAGAATGTTAAAGAGGCGAGGACCAAGGATAGAGCCTTGTGGTACACCAGTGGTGACTGGGAGCTATTAAATCTAAGGTACAATGAGACACTTATTGTTAAGAATACAGACAAGGGAGAAGCTGTAGTTGTTATAAATAAGGTTGATTATATCACTGCAAATGAACAACAATTAAAGGATGACAAATTTCATAAGAAGATTAAG
The DNA here is from genome assembly GCF_019279795.1 of Protopterus annectens. Classification (NCBI taxonomy): domain Eukaryota; kingdom Metazoa; phylum Chordata; order Ceratodontiformes; family Protopteridae; genus Protopterus; species Protopterus annectens. The sequence continues at coordinate 1,942,868,956 of NC_056726.1, forward strand.
AGAATAGATATAAATATAATTATTATTAATGTGAAATCTAGCATTCATAATCTGTTTTTGAATGATTATATAACCAACAATCTTTTAGCATTTGTTCATGTAGAGAATCACATGTTACTAATGTATTATGGCTTACCAAAGATACACAAAGACACTATGAAACTACCTAGGTGACCTATAGTTTCTTCCAGAGGATGCAATACTCAGCCTACTTTTTGCACTTGGAACATATGTTAAAACATTTTCTGGCACATATTACTAGGGACTTTCCGGTTCAATGGTATAGATAAAACACAATAATGTTTCTCTTAAACCTATTTTGTCCCATTAGACATTGAATCACTGTTTATATGTATACCTAATGATTATGAAATTCATGCTAATCGAAATTATTTGTATGCAAGTAGTAATTTAGAAAATGCATTTATTAACACTCTTTGCAAATTGATGCACTTGGTATTGAAGAACAGCATATTTGTATTTAAATATAATTTATTTCTTCAGATATCAGGCATTGTCATAGGATGCCAATTTAGTGATATTCATGTGTGAACAAGAATATATATAATGAAAGAAATTTCTTTAGAAATTATATTTTAATTTTATGGAATAGTACTATGAAAGATCTACAATCTTTTTATACATTTAAGAACTCTGTAACACGTTTTTTTTTAAATTTAAAATATATTCACACGAGAAGATAAGCTTTCTTATATACTGTGATACCTATAAAATTGAAACTGTCATTGTAAGAAAATTTTGGGGAAAGTAACTTATTTAAATAAAAAAGTATGCATCCAGATCATGCATTTAAGAATCTGGTTCATGAGCAGATGGTACTGACATCGAAAAGGATCACAAATCAAGCATTTAGTATTAAATTGGATGCTAAAGACAGAGAATTCAGATCTAGAGCTATACTGATGCCCTCCTTAACACAAATAAGTAAAGGGTTGTTGCTTAAAGGAATCCAAAGTGAAACCCAGTTTTAATCATAGTATGAGTAGTAATATGGAGGTGGCGATGATCCTATTTAAGTTACCTATTTCAATTACTTATAATCAGTATTATAGGAAGGTTTCTTTCAGATACCTCATACTAAAAGTCATCATCATCAACAACATGCTTTTTCCGATTTTCTTAATGGGGTTAGGGTGTTGTGTCAACTGCTGCCATCTGTCCCAATTCAGTGCCACTCTCCTACCTTCTTTGATAGTCATGCCTGGTTATTGCACATCTTCTCTCATAAAATCCATTCACCTCTTTGCTGAATGCCATCATATCCTCCTGCTTTATTTCTGTCTGTCCCATCTCTTCTTTACCAGATTGTCTTCTGCTCTTCTGCACAGTTGCATGATCCACTGTAATCCATTCTCTTTGACCTTCCCTGCAATTGGAGCTACTTTGGCTTCTACTCTGATGTCAAAATTTCTTCATCTGTCCCACAGTCTGCATTCTACCACCTATCTCAGGCACTTCTTCTCCATCACCTCTGGCTTCTTCAGCTGATCTGCCTTTACTGCCCAGGTTTCTGTTCCATACAGTAATACTGGTCATTCCACTCTTTTGTACACCTTACTTTTTAGTTCTTTTGGCATTCTTCTATCACACACTATCCCTGGTATTCTGTGTCAGTTGGCTGCAGCCCCTCATATTCTAGCTTTCATTTTGTTATTCATACCGCCTTTCTTGTCAAGCACCCCTCCTAGATACTTGAAGCTGTTAACCTGTTCCTCTATTTCTCTTCTATCACATTTCTCAACTTCTTCTGATTTCCACATCATGTCTTTGCTTTGTTTCATTCCATGTAAATTCGGTTTTGCATTCCATTCTCCTGTTGTTTACTGAAGTTCTACCTCAGAATCTCCCTAGAGTTGAATTCTAGCTTGCCTAGGTTTTCCTTCCAGTTTTTACGAAATGGTTTGTCTGCGTGTCATTTTACCCTTTGGGTTGGATTTTAATTGGGATATTTTGCAGGCACCTAAATCTTTATGGGCATCAGCTGGGTTTAAAGACCCTATGTTTCTGAAGTATAGCCAAGCTTCCATTTGTTCAGTGCTGATGAGGTCAATAAGAAGGGTGAAATATGCAAGTCCACAAATAGTGGGGTTTGGCTTTATTGGCCTGAATGTAACCATAAAGACTTATAAAGTTAAAAAAAAAAGTAATGGACATTCAGAAGTCATGTAACTGAAGCACTTGATGTCCTGAAGGGTTCATTTGCATATATCCATTGGGCCTCCACTACAGGAGGTTTAAAGTATCACACAGTGAAAAGTCTACCTTGTCTGGGTTTCCCTTACAGTTTTTACTGCATTCCTGACTTATGGCTATGGTATTATTATACCCCTTATTTGACCTCTTTGTTTTCTATGTATATAGTTATATATATTTCTGGCAATGTGCTCCCCTTCCAAAAAAAAAAATATATATATATATATATATATATATATATATATATATATATATATAGTGATATAGCAATTGAAATTGGTGTATTGAGAGCCATACATGGTTCTGCATGTGCTAGGTCTAAGATAATTTACAGCATTCTATGACAGTGGACTGAACAAGGTTCGATATGTATGTCTATATGTGTGTGTGTGTGTGTGTGTGTGTGTGTGTGTGTGTGTGTGTGTGTGTGTGTGTGTGTGTGTGTGTGTGTGTGTGTGTGTGTAAAAATATATGGAGCATACTGGAATAGGAGTCAGTTATATTTAACCTTGGAGGAAATTCCAAAAAAAATATCATCTTCTTAATTAGCATTATCAGTTAGAATCACTGTGATTGGATGAATCATCTGTTCCTATACAGGTTGATGTCTTAAACCCAGGTGGAGCAGGATAAGCCTTCTTCAGCTTATATTTGCACTTCTTGCAGGCTCACTTCTTCATTTTCCAAGTTTTATTAATGTCCATTTGTTTGAATAGTTTATTTTTTATTTATTGATTGATTGATTTATTTATTTATTGGCATTTGATTACCGGGATAGACTACCCGGGCTGTAAGAGCTAGTTTTCAGTGGAGGCCTGGGGAGAAAAGCTCCAAGTATATGTAACAATCTTGAACAATTAAATAAACTGTACAGGCAAGTTAACTTCCAGAGGTTCAGTTTACAAATGATTGTGTAAACATGCATACATACATACCAAGCTCACCCACATGAAAAATAACCAACTTGGGAAATGAACATGATTTACTAGTATCTGAATATGAAAATTGCTTGGAAGTAGAGGTAGGGATAACAGGGAATTAAGTACTCACAACAGTAAATGAAGATAAAATTCAGTGTATACTGGAGTTAAGGAATAAGATAGTCAGGAATATGGTACAAATAAAAGTAATTGAGTAGTAAGTAATGTGTGAGGAGCTAAGTAATTAGAAGAAGTCAGGACTTAAATGAGGGGAGGAGTAGATCAGTTAACAGCTCTAGATGGAAGAGAGGTAGATGGAAGAGAGATAGTTAATGTAAGGATATTTTTAAAGGATCGAGGTTATGGTTGGTTCTAACAGTTACAGGAAGAGATTTCCAGATCATGGGTACAGAATAAGAGTAAAGGATTTGGTCTGCTTGTAGGTTTGGTTTATGAATCTATAGTAGATATTGATTTTCAGATCTAAGTGATCATTTGGGTAGGTAGCTGCTGAATAGTGAGGTGAGGGCAGGACATACTGAGAGTTTGTATACTATCTTGTGTGCTAATGTTAATTGTATGTAGGAGAGATAGTGTGGTAGTTTCAGCCAGTTAGGAGAGTGTAATGCTGAACAGTGGTGTATAGAGTAAGAGGCATTAGTAGCAAATCTAGCAATTTTTTTGTAACAAATTTCTAGTTTTGATTTTAGGGTAGAGAGTACGTAGGTAGGTGAGAAATGGAGCACCATAGGTTAGAGAAGGTAGTAGATAAGTGATGGCAAGAATCTTTCTACTAGTAAGGCTAAGAAAGTGTTTATGTCTATACAGCAAGCCCAGTTTTTGGTGATTTTTTTTAAATGTTGTGTTGAACACGTAGATTGAATTTAAGGTGTTCATCTATTATAACATCTAGTAATTTAGTGTGGGACACTAGTTCAATTTATGTTTTGTTGTGAGAGAGTATAAAGAATTGGTCTTTGTTTGAGGTAATTTTTTTAGGGGTAAAAACAAGTAGCTTGATTTTGTTAGGATTGAGTGTTAAATGATGTTTGGTAAGCCATTTTTCAATGGAGGATAATGCTAGATGAATAATATGTTGGAGCTTGGGAATGGATTCAGTGAAGCAAATGATAGTTGAATCTTCTGCATATTGAATAAGAGAGCCAGGGGTGAGTGCTGAGTGTAAATTATTGATGAATATCTGAATAGCAGGGCCCAACTATAGTCTCCTAGGGAACACCAGTAGGGTTGGGGAGATAAGAAGAGAGGGAGGAATTCCATCTAACTACTTATTGCCTGTTAGATAGATAGCTTGTGAACCAATTAAGTGAAGGGAGGAGAGTCCAGTTTGTGAGAGTCAATTTAGAAGGAGAGGACGCAAATCAGTACTGAAGGCTTTTGAAAGGTCTACGAATGTGGATGAGATTAATTTACCAGAGTCCCTAGCCTTGTTGATTGTGTCCATGAAAGAGATTAAGGTGTTTTTGTGCTGTAACCAGGTCTGAAGTCATGTTGTGTAGGTGACAGAATTTGGTTGTTGGTGAGATAGTCAAACAATTCAATATGTATGCATTTTTCAAAAATCTTGGAGATAGGGGAAAGTATAGCAATAGGACAGTAGTTAGAGAGATCTGTGGGGTCACCATCTTTGTGGAGGGGTAAAATGAATGACATTTTCCAGAATTTTGGGATGTAAGATTCAAGGATGGATCTGTTTAAAAGTATGCTAATGTGGTAAGCAATTGCATCAGCAGCTAGTCTGAAAAATTCAATGGATTGATCACCTGTTGCATTACAGCCAGGTTTGAGTTTGAGGAGTAGTCGTTTTATGGTGGCAGTGGGAATAGGTTTTAAGGAGAAAGAGGAAGTAAAAGTGTTGGAAACATTAGTAGAATCAAGAGAGAATGGTGAGGAATGGGGTAAGGGAGAGGCGGGAAGGACATGAAGGGTTTGTAGAATTCAAGTTTGAGTCTGTGCATGGTGATGGGAGAAGTTAATAAAAATATTTTGATATTGGATCTCTTGGGAAGAAAAAAAATAAGATCAGAGTTAATTGACTCATTTAATTTACTGATGTCATTCACCAAAAAAGTTCATAGTCCTATTATTTGTTATAGTCAAACTTTCATGATTTCCAGCCTAGTCGTGTCAAATAGCAACGAAAGCTTCTGATGTACGATAGAATTTTTTATTTATTTGGATATTTCTATATCTCAAGGATAGTGTCAGGTGATGAAACTTTTGCTGAAGAAATGGACATTTTATCCAACATGTTAATTGAGACAGAGGCTGCCCACCTGAATTAATTAGGGATTTTGTTCATCACAGAGATTGTTACATTTTCCCCCCATTTTAACTACCTTCTTGATCACCAGCAAGGATTTGAACCTGAAAGATAAGCTGAAAAGGACTGGAAAAAAACAGATGACACAATACATAAACTCTAGAAGAATGCCTAACTGTGGTGCCTGAAAATAGTGCAGGTTTCTTAATGATGTATCTTGTATTTTAGTGCAGGATTTTCCCAAGAACTACTGGCTTTACTGGACACTTTAATTGTTTAGGCAAAGGGGAATTTGTCATTTGACTCATTTTATGGTGAAAAGATGGAAAGGCAGTTAAGGCAAATACATATGATCATGATTCTAGTATTACATCTAGGAACCCCAATAATGCATACAAATTTTAAAAGCTTCTTAATTTTTTATTTGAGAAAAAGTGCCACATATTCCATGTGAGGTAACTGTGAAAATAAAGATTGAATGCAGAGAGTTAGTATAGCAATCACTCTCAATGCTATGTGAAAACCAGGCCTCGGTGAGACAATCTCTATTAATTGTGTACTGAAAATGCAAGATGCTAAAACTGAAATGTTTACTTTTGTATCTTTTTTATTTTGTATTTGCACTGGGTACTTTAAAATTAATTTTTGATGCAAATACACTTTAGGGCTTTAATTACAGGCATTGCTTTTTAATATATATATATATATATATATATATATATATATATATATATATATATATGTTTTACTGTTGCACCTTTATTAATGATGTTTTGCATTTTTGCAGTGTCATGTGATATGTGTTAAATGATCTTGATTGTGGTTTTAAAGCATGGAATGCTATTATAGTTTTTATTCTGAAGAAGTCTTGTTGGTTAGGATATGAAAGCACTAAATAAATTTATATACAACATTGTATTATAACAGTGCTGATTCTTTTTTGGGTTACTTGTTTTCAGTTGGAATCATACTGGTTCTGAGACATGCAAATATTTGTGGTTACTATCTATAGTAAAAGACCTAGGACTGACATACGCTGTCATTTCTCCAAACTACATAGCAAAACATTAGATCACAGTCTGGATGCTATCTGCATTTCGTATTTTAAGAAGGCAATGCCTCTAAGATGATTTTTGAGAGTGTGAATGTTTCTACCTGCTGGCAAAACTTTACTAAAACTTTCCTTTCAACCACCATTGCAATCTGGTCCATCAGTTACTGCTAACAAAATCATATAGTCTCCTAATATCACTGATTGTAATATCACTGATTCTTAATAGTCAGCATAGGTTGGCTCTCAGCATCCATAGGGTCTACATTACTGCATAACTTTTATGATAATTTCCTTAACATTCCACTACTGATACCAATACAATAATCTGCGTTTCTGTCCTGTTTCCTCATACTTAATGACCCCCCCCTTTCTTCTCATTCTTCATTATACATAAACAACTTCTTTGTTAGCAAACCACATACTCAGAGTGACCATTGATGGGCCATTCTTCTCCTCCAAAACTTCCATCTTGTCTTTCTTTCCATGGACTTCCACCTTTCAATGTATTGGATAGTAACCATGGTGAATGTTTTAGTTTTATCTCCTGGGTTCTTCTATGGACATAACACAGATACAAATCTGGCATCCCCTAACAGTGCCTGCTTTAGCACTGACTTCCCAACTGTCACCATATAATGACAAATAAAAATACAAGTGCTAGCAATTCTTAATTTATATAGGTTTAACATTACTGAACTTACTATGTAATTACATTACTTAGCTGCAAAGTATAGTATAGAATGCTAGGTACTTTTTGCTGAACTTTTATTTCCACAATTAATTTGTTTTAACTGTTTTTTTTTTTTTTTAATTTAAGGGTCTTGTACTTCCTACTTAATGACATAATGTATGTGCATATATTTATTGGTTGTGGCCTATCCCGGCTAGAAAAGAACCCTTTCAGTCCCGCAAAAATAAAGACATTTCCCCGGATTTACTAATCTTCCGTGTAAGACTAGATTAGTCTTACACGGAAGCACCAGTGTAAGAGTATGATGGCAGCAGGCCATGCATATTAATGAGGGCACGCTGCCTCAACTCTAAAGCTTACATGGAGCGTGGAGGAGTGTAGGGGGCATGTCGGACTGCCAAGCAGTCCAAAAATCCACGCCCCTGCAATGAAGAAATGCCACAATTTCCAATTACATGAACTAGTCCGCTCACATGTGTAAAATGTAACACTACACTCCCCCACATGTTAAACAACTTACAAAATTAAAAATAAAAATAATTTTTTTTTCTGATTTAGCTGCCCATATTTGTGCGGGTTTGCACGGGTTTGCCCATTGCTTAGCTACAGTTAGCAGCTTAGACACCAGAAGCAGATAATAAGAAAACTATATGCAAATCAAGCAACATAGCGATAGCGTAGTGATTAGAGCCTTCGCACAAAGAGAAGGCATTACCAGTTCAAGTCCCACTACTGCATATTCCATTTTCTGTGGGAAATCTGTATACAAAAATATTTCCTGACATTTTTTATGTATAAGTTTTGCAAAAGCATTGAAATGTTAAATGTAGTAGTGAACGAATTATATATATATATATATATATATATATATATATATATATATATATATATATATATATATATGAAAGTGAAATGGTTATGCATTCTGAGGCATGAGTACCCTATTTTAAGCAATATAAAGCACTGCTAAGCACATTTTATCATTACTGAGCATATTTAAATACAGTTGCAGGTAGCTGCACACCACGCTAACCAGCGCAACCGCAAAGTGTTTGCACGTAGCTGAGCATCACGCTAACCAGCGCAACGTCGGGCAATGTCGGGCAACTTCGGCTAAAGTTGAGCAAAGTCGGGTAAACACGGTCACACCTGTTTACTGTTCCTTAACCAGTCAGGTCTGCCCAGCAGGAAAATAAAAAGCAGTGACAGGGCTGAACTCAGGATACTTTGCACTATAGTCACAGTACTTAACCACGAAGCCATGACAGCATTTCATGAACATGCACTTTCAACAGACACATATCTATCAAAGGAATTTTAAACATTGTCAACATCAGCTAAGTAGGCGTGCCTACAGCTGAGTTTTCCCAAAACTGGCCAATCACAAACAAGTGTGGGAAATGAGGCATATTTAAGCTCCACATGTGGGAATACTTGCTATAACTGGTTGTAGCTTCCTTCTAAAATCAGCATGGCTGGTGTTGGTGAAGGCACTCAATTTAGAGCACAATGCTGGGGCATCCAGGAGTCCAAAATTATGGTTTGGCTACTCGTCCACAAACGTGAGGAAAGACTTCTGTGGGGTCAGTACCAGGGTACCCAATATAAAATGGAGGCCTGGAACAGTCTTGCCCATGATCTCACCACTGCCACTGGTGTTCCTTGGACTGGTGAGCAGGTCAGGCACCATTATTCTGACCTGACGTGACGTAGGGAGGATGAATTGGACCAGTGGATCCATGAATTCAGTACGATGCCTAATGCCCCAGTACTAAGTAGCCATTGTATTAAGTAGTTAAGAATTGCTATGCTTGTCTATACTATGGATAGGTATGTCTCAATATCACTGCATTTACTTCACAGCTGCAGGTGTCCGGGCTATGAACCTGCAAGCCCATGAAGATAGGCTGCAAAGGCTGCATCATGAGGCAGGTTAGTAATTATTCTGCATGTACTGCTTAGTGGGAAACTGTTTAAATTATGGTATTATGGGTCCTTGCTTTGATCCTAGCAAAAGCTGTGTATTCTGTTGCTAGGCAGAACAAGTGCTATTGCATACAGTGTGATTAAGCCCCTTGGTTTTAACTAGGGTGTGTCATTGGAGGCTAAAGCACTACATCTATGATTATTGATTGGTACCGATGTTGAATGCAAATCCTGTGTGTACTGTAGTGCTAACTGAAGCTCTGGGCCTTTACAGCAAAGTATGGTGTATGTCCACATTGCTTGCATCCACTGTTTTGTGTGGTACCTGTATTCATCACAGATTACATTTCTCAAGATTAAGGTTGTGTAAGTACTGACACACAGTACTGTATAGTACACACTGAAAGCTTATCTGGGTTGTCATACCTTTGTGTCCTGTAATTATGTCTGATGTGTGTGTGGGTATGTCTGTAACATGTCCTTTGACATATGTGTGGTAATACATATAACTGCATATCTAGCAACATTCATAGTGTACTACAGCAGTATGTGACCTATATTCCCAATTGTGCAGATATTTTGGCCATGGGTTTGGCATTAACAAGTTGTGTGGTATAGTATTAATACATTTACTGGACCTTACACTGATCGTGATGGATGATATATTTCTTTACAAATTAGCTTGATGTATATCTGCTATGGCTAGGTGGTGCATTGTGTTGCATACAGTGTGCCAGATACTCTTGTATAGTCTTATATAGTGATTTTATTTTGTTGCTCTGCAGAACATGGTTCATTAGATAGAGAGTGAGCAAGGCACTTTCAAGCAGTTGTGGGGTGAGCAGTGATAAGTGGCAGTTACAGTGTTTCACTCTTGGTTAGCTTATAAGTTGCTATATATGGCAGTTCAGTGATATCTGTACTGTATAATATTAAATGTGCCATATGACTTGCTCAGACATATTTTTGTATTTATGTTTTCCAGGGATCATGGCTCACCACAGGAACCCGAGTTACAGTAGTGCTGAAGATGATATCATCACTAGCAGTATGATTCAGCACTACCGTCTCATGTTTTCACGAACCAGCCAGGACCAGTAGGAGTGTACTGCAAAGTAACAAGATCTTGTCCACAAGGTCAATGAGGTAGGCCTGCATAACCACACATATGACCAGGTACGCCGCCACAGCAGTGATCTTTTCAGACATGTCCATCAGCGTGTCGCTGATGTGCATAGAGAACAGCTTGCAACAGGGTGTGGTGTTAATATCCATCCCCCCTCACCAGAGTGGAAGATCTGCTCATGAGCCTAGTGGCACCTGCCCAACAACAACAGCAGTAGACATACACCATGATGGAGGTTGGAGCCACCCAGCAAGCACACATGGAGCATGCAGGTAACATGGCATATCTGTAGACTACTGCTATCTGTATTGGTAGATCATGTTTATGTGAGATGTGGAGTGTGTTGTTCAAAGATGTGGAGCCTGTTGTTGTGCAATACTGATCATTTGGAACATAATCTGTAGCCCTGTGAATGTAAACTGTTGTTGTACTGTAAGATTGCAAACGTACAGTAGCAATGCCACAGTTGTGGTCACTGACAAACTGTCTCATCTCTATGTAGGTACCTCTGGGGTGACATCAAGGCAGCGGACAGATGCTGGTGAGTGTGTTCTACATTTATTATTGTAAATAAAAAGTGCATGTCATAGTTAAGGTGTAGGCCATGTACACATGTAACACACCTACCCATAATGCATGCTGTGCATGTTTGCTGTAAGACCATGCACATCTCACTAATGTGATTAGCTGCCTCAAACACATGCAATACCCAGACCATCTCAAACAAATGTGGCTAGACTGCAGTGACCATTGGATAGGCACAGTTGATACTCAACATACACATAACATACACATCTATGTCATACACAGAGCATTTTAACATGCTACACATAAAGAATTCCCAAACCCTCTGTAAAGACACACTCCAGTATCCAAAATCTCATCCACACATTACACATAATATACCTGAGGGGTAGAGGCCTATCCTGGGGCATTTAAACACTCTGCAACACACTACACATTCTTGTCAGGGAATGCTCCTTATTGGCCTCCTTACAAACTCATGTAACAACTTGTTGTGAATGGTGAATTTAGCCAAGGTAGTACAGTTTCAGCACAGCATGATTAGTGCTGGTTTGTGAAACATTTGTAGCCTTGAGTGACCACCTGATGCTTCATGATGATGGCCTATGGTACTATACCCCATCCAGTTATTGTAACCACAGTACTACACATAGCTGTCATTGCTACACACCATAATGATGCATGTGCACACATATGCACCTCTAAACAGTATGCATACCAATCACCATTTGCACAACTGACACATATATGTCTTGTGATGCTATTGAATGGCTAGGTCATATGACACATATTGGGCATGTGTAGTGTTTAAATATGCAGTTGTGTTTTAGCATGCCGTGTCATGGATGAGACTGGCATGTCCACAATATGATCTACACTCACCATAAGTACTGTACATTGGGTATGTGGCCAAATGGTATTCCATCAATTATCCATGCACCACCGATGATGTTGTGTGAATACTCATCATGCATGTGCTAAAAATGTGTCCACAATTATTTGCTAAAGACACAGAGACTGTAATCAGCATTGGATACCTATCTGACACACAGATACACATCCAGCAATTGTATGTACACCTGTGAGTTATGGTGCACAGTACATCACAGGGTTATGAATACCTGCACATCAATGTTGTGTCCATGCATGCATTGTGTTCCAGGGGGAGGGCCATCACCTAATAACAAAACACATGCATCAAAGCCATGTATACTGTTAGTAACAAGGACTGATGACACTTGCACTGCATGCTGTTTAGCAACACATGCCCTGCATGCTGACATGTGTGATATGACTGTTTTGCTTGTGATACTGTACCCCACCATCACCTGCTATTGTGAATGTTCTGTGATTGCTGGTGTTGTGTGTGTCTGCTTTTGGGAGGAGTGTAGTTTTGTGTGTGTGTGTGCATGTGTACATGTGTGCATGTGAGCATGTGCGCATGTGTGCATGTACACATGTGCGCATGTGCGCATGTGTGCATGTGTGCATGTGCACATGTGTGCATGTGTGCATGTGTGCATGTGGTCTGAAGTCATGTTCAGGTAAAGTGCGTTTCCTGTTTTCCTCTCACAGGTGGCGAGGTGGGGCTGGTTCAGTACAGCAGGGAACCTGATGTCACTGAGACAGACAGTGATCATGAGGATAGGTGTGTTGAGGCACAGGCAGGTTTATCAGGGTCTGTTGTTGGGCCACCAATCAACGTACACAAGTCTCCACCCCATCCATGCACACAGTCATACTGCCTGTACATCCATCATCACCATTGCCCTTAGCTGAGGGACAGTGCACGGCTGGCACTGGCCAGGACAGTGTGGTATCTATGGCACATGTATCAGGACACAGCAGCCATAGCCAGATGTCTGGAATGGTACCACACAGGCAGATGCCCAGGGGTTCTCGTCAGAACACTGCTGGTCATCATGCCCCTGGCAGATGTGCCACACCTCTTTCTACCACATGCATGTTCCAGGCTGTCATGGAGGCACAGACACAAATGAAGCGGTACACTAGACAGGGGCTAAGGGCACAGAGGGCTCATTACACCTCTGTAAATGACAGAATCCGTGACCTAGCAGGTGCCATACGTAACTACACTGAGGTCATTGATAGACGTTGGGGTGTGACATTGGATGTCCTCCACAATGTTATGTCCATATGTCAAGACAGTGCGGGATGGTTGAGACATTGATGTGGATGTATGCCAGCAACATCACCAGCTGGAGGTCACCGTGGACGTCCAGCAAGTCACAGCCGCTCCCGTAGTGCCAGTACCAGCCCCAGCAATGTTGGGGGGCTGTCAATAGACCGTCCTAGCAGACCACATGCACGTGGCTCTGGCCAGTCCCAGCAGGGACCTGGATCCAGTGGACATTTGTCAACCTCTTTGGATAGTACCCAATCTGGATTAATACCTGATACTGTCTGTAGCACCCCTGCCAGGCTCAGGTTCCATATCCATGGCCAAAGACAGTGATCTGTAAAGCCTGCCAGGTACAGTCTCTAGCTGTCTCACAAATCCTTGTATATGGCAGCCACGTGGTGTAACTGTGTGCATGCAGACACACACACACATAAACCAAAAACCTAGGGCAAACACATACCCGCCCATATGACATCAACATTGGCCCATAACAGTATGCATGGCCCTCACACACACACACACTCACACACACATGTCGATTGCATGGCTCAGTGTAGGCCTCTGGCAAACCAGCAACATACCCTGTGCATATGATGAAACCTGTGCCACCTCCTGTCATCTGTAACATTGATGCAGGAATGGGCTAACATGGTGCTGATGCACAGGGTAACTTTAATAAAGTATAGCAATGGTTGGATATGTAGCATGTTGTCAGCAGTAACGTGTAATGATATCCTTGAAGGTGTAGCTGAGCAGGCATGATGTATTAAAGCTGTAATTAGCAATGTTGTATTGTTTTCACTAGTGTTTATTCCAATTGTGTTTTGTTTGTCCATGTGCCACTTGGCTGATGTGTGTAGTTGTGTCAGCATGCATTATACAGTGGACAGTAAGTGTGGGTTGTGTGCAACACATGTTTGCAGGTGTCCATTTGTGAACATGGTGGAGGTACAGTGTCTGCATGTACATGCATATTGGACAGATGGGCAGGGTGACATGCCCTGTATTGGCCAGTGTTAACATGCCATAGTTTCTATTGGTGGCCAGTATGCATTGTACTACACACATTTTGAAACTTGAGTACGCATGTGTGTGTATGACACGGGTTGACACTGTGCTGTGGGTGATGCTGTTGTTGCTATCTGTCATTGGTTTGCATTACTAAGGTTAACACTGTCCCAGCTGCATAATCCTTTAGTAATGCACACTGTTCACCTACCGGGTTGCATGGACCGTGCTATCACACACACAAGAAATTCTCACTTATACAGTAAAAGTGCATTAGTCTCATGGACCCCTGCCATAAACTAAATATATAATAGAAGGTGTGAAGTTGTAACAAAAAAGAGTTACATACCAAGAAGGGATAACCTCTCTGGTCAGTATCATTTGGAAAATACAAGCCCTCATTAAACATACAAGGCAAGCTTCAAAATACAAAATGGCAGGGATTCCAAAGACAACACTAAAGCTTTCTTTAGTGTTGTTTATAATCTACAGGGGAAATCTCAGATCGGGTCACAGTTAATGTAAATGGTCACAAAGTACACTTACCTGACTGACATTACCAATTTCTTGTCAGACAGTTTGAATGCAGATTTCACCACCCTGTCGTTACACAAGGGCCACATTTCCAGACCTGAAGAATGTAAAACCTGATGATTCACAGACACTCTAGTTAAAACATCTCCTTACCAAATTCCAAACCACAGTGGCAATGGTACTGGACAGTGTTCCTGGCTGTGTCATACACAAGCTGACATATGAAGTCACCACTCACCTAAACACTCTGTTCAGATGCAGCCTGTGTACAGGTTACATACTTGTAGAATGTCACACGGTAATGGTGTTCACAGTCCACAAGGGTTGAGCTACAACGTCTTCTTCTTCTTCTCCTTTTGGATGCTCCCATTAGGGGTTGCCACAGTAGATCACCTGTTTCCATTTCTTCCTGCCCTCTGCATCTTGCACTGTCACACCATCCACCTGCATGTCCTCTCTCACCACAGCCATAAACCTCACCTTAGGCATTCCTCTTTTTCTGTTACCTGGCGGCTTCATCCTTAGAATCTATTTCACAATATACTCGGCATCCCTCCTCAGCACATGTACAAACCAACTTAATCCTGCCTTTCTGGCTTGGTCTACTAACCTTCAAACCTGGGCTGACCCTCTAATAGTCTTATTCTTAATCCTGTCCACTCTCATCACACCCAGTGCAAATGTTAACATAAATTGATTAAGGGTAGAACTTCAACAGATTCTGGAAACTCTCACCCTATATGCCAGACAAATGTTATCTGGAAGGCTATGGAGCACAGCATTATGGAACTCATTAACAGAGACATTATGAACCTGCAAACACTGCACCATTCCCACTTAGGTTCTCTAGAGGGCAGGTCAAGGCTCCTACACCTAGTACACTTCAAGCCAGTTAACAAGGCTATAGGTGAGGGAGGGGAGGTCCACACAGCCAAGCTATAGCTCACCAGCGATTCATACCCAACCCACATTCTGGTATTATACATAACCTCAACAGACTGACCATAAACGACTGTCAGACGATGGATTGACAACTGACGCACAGATGTAGGACACACAGTAACATTTGCAGCCTCCATGTACTATTCCATGCCAGTAACAAGTGGTATTCACCTGCACTCAGTCCTGGGACCACTCCTGTCTGGCATATAGCTTTCTTAGGTACAAGCAAACACAGTGGGGATATGTCTGCCCACGTTTGATGAAAATGCATACTGTGGGCTATACTTTATTCTCCAGATGACACACACATCCTCCAAAAGGGTATCACAAAGACAGATACCTGGTTTCAAACTCATGCAGTAAAGCTATAAGCCAAAGAAAGCATAGTTATCCACTTTTAGAAAACAAAGTATCCCCAGAGTACCACATAGGTATTAGCCCCCAAAATGTGGAACAGGTACTAATGTATACATAGGGCCATGTGTTTAGTCATCTCTCCTTTGATAATCACATTACCAAAGGGTTTTGGAAATCCCTCTGTGGAGCACATAAGCAATAAAGGGTTTGCATGCAGATCCACAGAGGTTGTTGCACACCTATAATGATTAGTCACCCTTGCCAGACTTTGCTTGCTTTGGAACAGGATTCAAATATACCTCAAGCATAAACCCTCACTCACACTCTTCAATAGAAACTGTGATGAGTGGATGTGAAACAGAAGACATAGCCCAGGGATCACTGCAGTGGCTTAGCTTGTCAGAAGCATGCAGAAATGACCTAAGGTCTGGAAAGCGCCAGCATGCTCTGGCAAAGATAACATATGCTTTCATAGAGAAAGCAGAGTACCCACCTATGAAATAATTGAGATCACATGTATGTATATGGCTTTGCCCCACAGCTACCTTACATGTGTAATGCATATACAGTTGTCATTGTGATATGTCATACACTAGAAAAATCAAAACCCACTCCACATTGATCAATGTCGTCAGACACCTGAAGCACACACAATCAGCAAGTGCAAGATTTAAACTCCTTTCTAATGCCATTATGGCACTACAGCAGTATGCATTTACATGACACACTATACACATTACTGGGATTTCCCCTTCCCACAGGTATATTTTTAGAATGGTGACATCATCATACTTGACAAAGATGACTATACCACTTTTAAGGGGTGTGAGTAGCGTCCAAAAAGGGTGCTTTTTTCCAGGGAAGGGCACACAGGTGGCAAGTACAGGATTCAAACCCCTATCTTACTACAGTACGATACTACAGCAGTACGCATTTACATAATGCGCTAGACATATTACTGGGCTTTCATATTTCCACAGGTATATTTGTAGGATGGTGACGTCATCAGACTTGACAAAGATGAGTATACCACTTTTAAGGGGTGTGAGTAGTCTCCAAAAAGGCTGCTTTTCCCCAGGGAGACACACGCACACATAGTTGGCAAGTACAGGATTCAAACCCCTACCTAGTTACATTATGATACTACGGCAGTATGCATTTACACAACGCACTATACACATCACTGGCATTTCATTTTTCCACAGGTATATTTGTAGGATGGTTACATCGTCAGACTTGACAAAGATGAGTATACCACTTTTAAGGAGTGTGAGTAGTCTCCACAAAGGTTGCTCATCCTGCTCTTCCCCAGGGAGACACGCACACAGTTGGCAAGTGCAGGATTCCCACCCCTACCTAATTATATTATGATACTACAGCAGTACACATTTACACAACACGCTATACACATTACTAGGATTTCATCTTTCCACAGGTATATTTGTAGGATGGTGATATCATCAGACTTGACAAAGATGAGTATACCACTTTTAAGGGGTGTGAGTAGTCTCCAAAAAGGTTGCTCTCTCCCCAGGGAGAGACAGACACACACACACACACACACACACACACACACACACACACACACACACTTGGCAAGTGCGGGGTTCTTAATCCAAACTAAGTACGTCTTTACACTTCAGCAAGCAATATGGAGTTACAGGGTGCAAAACAGTTTGCCCAAAGTTTTTTTTCACATTTGCTAACCTCAGCAGGCTTATCATACTAGGTCTGTCAACCCAATACTGGACAATACAGTCAAGAGGAGTAGGGTCATACAACCACAACACCAACAGTCTCACATAGACCTACAATATAAGCACCAGCAAAATACACATATAAATACACATTACCATACTTGGAGAATACAAATATTAATCTGAAAAAGAAAGAGTGTCCTACTAAGCAGACAAGCAAGCAACATACACCTCCAAGCACACGCCAGAAAACACATAATACACCAAAGCAGTGTGCCTCACAACAGGCCCTAAGGCAAAACAACATACCCAACACACTGGTAATAGGTGACTCCATAGTCAGGCACACAGATATTCCACTCACTTGGTTGGACAAGGGGAAGGTTACTGTCAGTTGCCTGTCAGGTGCTATGATCCACCACTTAACACAAGTACTTACATCACTCCAGAACAGGCACATATATGACGTGTTCTTTGTACATGTCATTGTGAATGATCTGAGACATACCTCCCAGGACAACATGACAAGAGATATATAGTAGCTCTATGATCATGTAGCCCAGGCTGGTATGACCCTGACCTTGAGTAGCATCTTACCTTCACCTACATGGTGCTGCAATATAACAGAAAGATGATAAACTTCAACAATTGGCTGAGCTTCTGGTGTAATTCAAAGGGGATCCAGTCTCTGTCTGCCTGTGATGACATGATAGACAAGCCTCGTCGCTTTGCTAGAGATGGTTTGCACCTGTCACCCCTATGCTTCTGAATACTGGCCAAGGCTCTTGCTGTCCCATATTACCTTTTTTGGGCAAGGCTCAAAGGTTCATAGGTTCATAGGTAGGTACTAGGCTATCGGCCCTGGGGCCGATACAAGCCCAGCCAAAAAGGTAGCTTTTGCCACCCAAGAAATTTATTTTCCTATGCCACTGTCGAGCAGAGACACAGAAGTGATCCTCAGGGTGAATTTCCTATTTCCCATCCAATCATCAAGATTTTTCTTGAAGAGCGCTAATGAGGAGCTTTGCTTGATATAGATAGGTAGTTTATTCCGGAGTATGGGAAGTCTCTGGGACAGGAATCTATCCCTCCAGCATGTTCTGTTTATTGTGGTGACAAGGTTTAGGTCCCTAGAGTGTGTAGCTCAGAGTGATTGGGATTTCTTTAAGTGGAGCATGTCCAACAGCTCTGGGTTTGACATAGTTTTGTATGTTAGGTAGAGATCACCTCTGAGTAGGCGATATGGGATGGAGTAAAGCTGGAGTTGTTTGAGACTGTCTGTGTAGCGCATGTGTTTGAGGCCGGTAATCCTCTTTGTGAGGTATTTCTGCGGCCTTTCCAGTTGTTGTAGATGTCTTGTGAGGTACATACCAAAAGGGGCGTTGTACTCTATAATGGATCTAATGAGTGATGAGTAGAGGGGAACAATGACCTGTTTTTTTTCTGCATAGAAACATTTTGTGATGAGGTGTGCCACATAGAAGGATTTCCTGACTACTGTGGTGATGTGATTATCAAAGGAGAGACTACTGTCCACCTGTGTTCCAGGGTCTCTTATCACACTTTCGGTGTTAAGTATACTACCACCTATGTTGTAGTTTATGGGTACAGAGTTTTTACCAAAGGGAATGACAATGCAGTTTTTGGCACTGAGCTTGAGGCCATGGCTTTGACACCAGGCATCTGTCTCAGTGAGGCCCTTTTGTAGGATGTCCACATCTTTAGTAGTTTTGATTATGGCTCCTAGTTTGCAGCCATCTGCGAACTTCATTAGCCAAAGACTTTCTGTGTTAGCCTGTACTTCAGAGAAATAGATACCAAACAGGACAGGACCCAGGACTGAACCCTGTGGTACTCCACTTGTCACTGGTCTGAAGTCAGATTTGGAGTCTGCTACTTTCACAGTGTGGGTTCTGTCAGTGAGCCAGTTGGCAACCCATCTTGTGACATAGGGATTTATACCTAGTTTAGTGAGTTTATCTATAATTCCAGAGTGGGGGATGGTGTCAAAAGCCTTGGCAAGATCTAGATAGGTTATGTGAACCACCTTACCCTTGTCTATGGCTTTGATGACTGCTTCAAAGAAGTCTACCAGGTTTAGGTTCATAGGTTCATAGGTTCATACTAGGCTATCTGCCCTAGGGCATTTATAAGCCTAGCCAGTGTATGTTTGGCTTTCGCCACCCATTTTAAATTAATTTTGCTATGCCCTTTTTCGAGGTTAGTATACTGTGCCTCTGACTAACAGTGACACAGAAGTGATACCCAGGGTAAACCTACGATCTCCCATCCACTCATCAAGATTCCTCTTGAAAAGAGTCAATGAGGGACTCTGCCTAACCTGGACTGGGATTTTATTCCAGAGTGAAGGAGCCTCTGGGTTATGAATCTGTCCCTCCAGCATGTCCTATTTATTTCAGTGCTGAGGTTCAAGTCTCTCAAGCGTGTAGCTCGATGGGATTTGGATTTTTTGAGGTGCAGCATGTCCCTTAATTCTGGGTTGGACATGGCCTTATACGTCAGGCACAGGTCACCTCTAAGCAGGCGGTATGACAGACATGTAGGCAGACATGATCTGTCTTTTACAAACCGGAACTGGTTGGGGTCCAGAGTTTGGAGATTACCAATGTCTTTGTTTATAAGTTCCTTGATGATACATTCCATGGCCTTGCAGACCAGGCTCATCAGGCTAATGGGGCACTAGTTTCCAGGGTCCGTGGTGGCTCCCCCTTGTGTAGTGGGATAACCGTCACTGTGCGCCATTCAGCAGACACAAAGCCTGAGGTGAGGCTATGACTGAGCATGGTACTTAGGTGTGGTGCCAATTTGTTCTGTAGTTCATGTAGAATGCAGCCTGGGATGTTGTCTGGTCCCATGGATGCTGTGTTCCTGGCTTTAGAGAGTGTGGTTTTTACCTGTGCTGCCATGATTACAGGAACTTTGCATTCTTCCGGTATAGAGATGGGCTCTTTAATGGGTGAGAGGGGGGTAAAGTTAGCAATGAACCTATCTGCCAGGATGTTGGCAATATCAGTGGGGTCTGTATATTTAGTGCCATTGTGCTGTAATTCAGAGCAGATCTGAGTGTTGCCATTGAGATTCTTGACATAGCTATAGAATGCTTTGTGGTTGTCTTTAGAATCAGTGGCGATTTTGTTTTCATAACTAGCTTTGGATGATTTTATCAGGGATCCCAGCATCTTACTGAGGCTGACCAGGGAGATCCTCCACTCATGGGATTTTACTCCCTTTTGCAACAGTTTCTTCCTTCTGTTGTACAGTTTGTTTATGGCAGGGGATCACCAGATTGGCTTCCTTTTTTTGGAGGATAGCGCCTTGGTTCTGTTTGGGATAGCACGATTCATGCACTCATGTAAGTGCTTATAAAGTGCAATTGTGTATGATTCAGTAGTCATAACTGTATTGTCCATCTGCATGGGTGTCATGAAGTTCACCACTTCTGTCTTAAGAAGCATGAAGTTGGCTTTGGAGAAATTTTTTAACATGGTTTCCTTAATGGGGGGGTGGGGGCAGAATGTGGATATGTAGGATAATTAGCTTATGGTCAGATCAGACCAATGAGGTGTTGACTTCAGGTGTGGAACACCGGTCACTCAGGACAAACCAAATCCCATAACCAACACAAATAACCACAAAGTGAGCTAAATGCTACTCATTGCCAGAAGTCTCAACCTCCAAATGCACACACTCGAGGCACTTCTCAGTATGGAGAATATTGATATCTGCGCAGTAACAGAAACCTAGTTCAAAGCTCCAGAGAGCACACCAGCACTACCAGGATACTACTCATTCCATGCCTTCCAACATCAGAACCTGTATCATAGCACATAGGGTGGGGATGTATCCATATTCATCAAGGATACCTACACCTCTCTTTACATCCTCTCTACAGGATATGTACCCATAGAATGTTCAACAGCAACATTCTTCCCACTCCGCAGGAGTGGGACCACAAAAGACCCTTGGCATTCCAGCTCTATGAGCCTGAAGAGTCTGATCAGCAAGGCAATGGAGCCAATCATAATGGAAGTCAGCAATAAAGACATTGGGAACCTTCACACAGTTGAGCATACCCAGTTTGGCTTCATCAAATGCAGATCATGCCTCCTGAACTGGGTGGATTTCTTTGAGACAGTTACCCAGGCTACATGATTGAATGGAGCTCCACACAGCCTACCTATACCTCGCTACGGCCTTTGACACCATTCCCCAGTCAGGTATCATAGATGAACTCACCAACCTGGGCATAAATCCATACATCACAAGATGGATTGCAAACTGGCTCACAGATAGATCCCACAAATTAAGAGTTGCTGGCTACATGTCAGACTCTAAACTGGTAACAACTAGTGTCCCCCAGGGTTCAGTCCTGGGGCCCCTCCTGTTTGGTATATATCTCTTAGAAGTACATGCCAACACAGGAGGGCTCTCCAGAAGGGACTCTATGAGACAGATGTGTGGTGTCAGAATCATGGCCTCAAGCTCAATGTGAAAGAATGCATAGTAATCCCCTTTGGGGAAAACAATGTACCCACAAACTACCACATAGGTGTTACCCCCTAAAAACTGACAAGGTAATAAGGGATCTGGGGACACAAGTAGATAGTCATCTTTCCTTTGACAACCATGTTGCAAAAAGGGATTAGGAAATCCTATGTGGCCCACCTAATCAGCAAAGGGTTTGCATTAGGATCAAAAGAGGTAGTGGTGGCCCTCAACTCTTAAGTCATCAGACCCATCATTGAGTACAATGCACCATTTTGGATGTACTCGACTAAGCATATCCAGCAGCTGGAGAGACCACAGAGGTACCTCACCAAGAGGATTACTGGCCTCAAACAGTTGTGTTATGAAACCCAACTGGTAAAACTAAATCTGTTCCCCATTGCATACCGCCTACTCAGAGGCACACACTGCCTAACATACAGAGCCATGTCCAACACATAACTGTTGAACATGCTCCATCTAAGGATAACAAAATTGAGTCACACTACACACTCCAGGGATATGAACATCATCACAACAATGAATACAAGATGCTGGTGGGATAGAGTACCATCCCAGAGACTTGCCTTACTGTGGAACATAGTCCCAATGTACATCAGACAGTGCCCCTTGCTGACACTCTTCAATAGGAACCTTGATGAGTGGATGGGAAACAGACAATTCACAGCAGGCATCACATCAGCAACTCCACTAGAAAGGGGCTTAGGGTACTAACTATTAGAACTAGGGCGTAGGAGACTAACCAGTGGAGTGGTCAAAGCTGCACAACTTGCCTAGGGTAATATATGCCTTTGTGAAGATAGTCTACTACATACCTATGAACCTATGTGACAGGTACATGTTTACAGATAATAGATGTGTACTTCATTGTACAGTCATGTTGTACAGCAGGCACATGCACCATATGCACTGTAATGCTTACAGATACTGGTGACTATTATGTACAGTGGGTGAGATGTGCGCCTTGTGTCTTTTGTGCCATTGGGATGTGTGCTGGGTGGGACAGTCCTGGATGGCTCCCTGTCATGGTCACCCTCTTACACACATCTCTGCCCATCCATCTTTGGCTTATTATACTGTGTTCCCCCTACATATATAGGTACATAGGTAGGCCTGAAGGCATATATTAGTATGGCCAGAATGTGCAGCTATCACCACACATGGGGTTAGTTCCCTATGCCTCTGTGTAGTAGAGCTGATGAAGTGATCCATGGTGTGACAGTTCAGTTTCACATACACTTATCAAGGCTCCTCTGGAAGAGTGTCAGTGAGGGACTCAGCTTAATGTAGGTTGGGAGCCTGTTCCAAAGCAAGGGAAGTCTGTGAGTTGGTAATGTATCCCTCCAACATGTTCTATTTATTGTTGTGATGATTATATCCCTAGGGCATGTGGCACAGTGAGCTTGGGTTTACTTCAGATAGAGCATGTACATCAGTTCTGCATTGGACATGGACCTGTCTGTTGGGCAGAGATCGCCTGAGTAGACAGTATGCAACAGAGTACAGATTGAGTTACTTCAGTCTTGTTGCATGGGGCAACTGTTTGAGGCCAGTAATCTTCTTGTTGAGGTACTTCAGTGGTCTTTCCAGCTGCTGAAGGTGCCTAGTCAGATTCATCGCAAGTGTGTCATGGTACTCTCTGATGGGTCTGATGACTGATGAGTAGAGGGAACCTCCTTTGACCTACATGCAAAGACTTTGGCAATTTGTGGGAACACATAGCATGATTTTCTAGCCACTTTGTGAATGTGTTTCTGAAAGTAA
Organism: Protopterus annectens; assembly: GCF_019279795.1. Lineage (NCBI taxonomy): Eukaryota > Metazoa > Chordata > Ceratodontiformes > Protopteridae > Protopterus > Protopterus annectens. The sequence goes on from NC_056726.1 coordinate 1,942,892,668, forward strand.
AGATGACTATCCACATGTGTCCATAGATCCCTTATTATTACCTCCATATTTAGGGTGTTGGCACCTATGTGGTATTTGTATGACTGTAGCTCAAGGCCATAATTTTGACACCACATCTGTCTGACTGAGACCCTTTTTAAGGATGTCTCTGTTGTCCTAAACATTGATTATGACAACCTTTTTGCAGTCATCCACAAACTTTGCTAACAATAGCCCTCATGTGTTTGACTGTATTTCTGCAATGTATACATCAGTCAGGAGGGATCCCAGGACTGAGCCATGGGGGACAGCGGTTGTTACCAGCTTACAGTTCAACAGGGAGACCACAATTCTTACCTTGTGGGATCTATCTGTGCTCCAGTTGGCAATCCATCAGATGACATATGTGTTTATGCACAGATTATTGATTTTGTGGATATGACATGTGTGTGGGATGTTGAAAAATGGCTTTTCAAGGTCTATGTAGGCCATGTGGAGCTCATTTCATTGATGTATGTCCTGGGTAACTGCCTTGAAAACTGTCTAGCAGGTTTAGGGACCATGATCTGCCCCTGACCAAACCAAAATGGGTAGGGTTGGGTGTTTGTAGGCTCCCAATATCTCTGTTTATGAGTTCCATAATGATGGACTCCATGGCCTTGCAGATCATGCTTATTAGGCTTATAAGACAATAGTTCCCATGGTCTGTTGTGCACCAACACCTGTGGAGTGTGCCAAATGTTGTTGTAACCCATACAACAGTTTCATATCCTGTACAGAGGGTGAGTCTCAACAGACTGTTCAGGTGCAGAGTCTGTTTGTTTTGGAGTTCACATATGACACAGCCAGGGACACCATGTCATCCCATAGACACCGTGTTTTTAGGTTCGGATAGAGCTGTTTAACTATTGTATATGTGATTTCTGGGTTTTCACAATCTCCAGATATGGTAATGGGCCCTATTGTCAGTGAGAGGGGGGTAAATATGTATGAACCTGTCTGACAAGATGTTGGCAATGTCAGTCATGTACATGCATTCATTTACACTTTGCACTGACTCAGAACATATATGAGTTTACATTGATATTTATGACATACCTAAAGAAAGCTTCATGGTTCTCTATGGACGCTTTGGCAATATTTTTGGCAGAACATGGCTTGGGTAATGTTAGGAGTGCTCATTGTTTCTTGATGATACTGATCGGAGATTTATTGATCTTCTTTGGATTTTCACATTCTTTGAACAACTTAAGTACTTGTATTACATAGTTTGATTATGACAGGGGTCCAATATATTATATGGGTCTGTTTTCATATCACTGTGTGCAGAAGGCAGGATTGGTGAATAGTGACATGTGTCTGGAATAAGAACTGCAACTGCCAGATATGTGTGGCCCACTGCTGTGCTGTACTCAGACATGGCCTAAGTGTGTGAACATGCTTAGTATGACCTTTCAGTATGTTGACTGAAATTTGCTTCATTTGTTTGTGTGTGAGCATGCCCAGTATGACCTTTCAGTATGTTGTTGACTGACATTTGCTAAATTTGTTTAAGTTTGTGAGCATGCCCACTATGGGCATATATATACTATATATGTGTGTGAAAATTCAAGTTAGTTTTTACTTCAGGGCTCATCTTTGTGTTGTACATCGACAGGAAGCACGCTGTGCCTGCAGGGCTTCCATGAGACAATTTGCATAGACTTATCAACATTTCTACATACAGGGGGAACAGCTATTATTTGTACATTTCTACCTGGGGGGCACACCTGATTGTTACTGTGGGTGTACATAGGATGAGGGGTACACCTGACACTTATACACATTTGCTAGGCCTGCACTGCTATGTCAGGTACTCCATTTCAGTCTGTACTGTTGCCTATCATACTGGCTTGAGTCATACTACTGTACTACAGACCTTAGCTTCCAATTACACTCATATTAGTTTGTGACTTCATAGCCTACCCAACCCACATCACACTGCCAGGCCTGCTGTTATCTGTCTGCATAGGCCTGGGGGGAGGTTACTCATATGCCTCTTCAGAGGGCATGATACAGCATTTGTTTGTGTTTGCATTTGTCTACAATTTGTCCTGCTGGCTGTGACTGTTAGGTATGTGACCCCCCCCCCCAACTGGTATGTGTAAGTGACTTAAGTTGTGTCTGTGCCAGTGAAATGCTGTCATGGCTTAGTGGTTCAGAACTGTGACTATAGTGCAGAGTATCCTGAGTTTGTGCCCTGTCACTGCTTTTTATTTCCCTGCTGGGCAGACCGGACTGGTTAAGGAACAGTGAAGCAGGTGTGTGTGTGTTTACCGACTTTGCTTGACTTTGCCCAACGTTGCCCAACTTTGCCTGACGTTGCACTGGTTAGCTCGGTGCGCAGCTATGCCCAATTGAATTTAAATATTCTCAGTACTGGTAAAATGTGCTTAACAGTGTTTTATATTGCTTAAAATAGGGCACTCATGCCTCAGGTGATGCTGCAGGGCTGCCTATGTCAGATGCACATAATACACTCCCTATACATGTTTGAAAACAGGTAATGTCAAGTTAGGTATCCTTTTTACTGTATGTTCAAGTCAGACTGAGGTGTCATTTTCAGGGTTCCTACTGAATCAGTGTATGTGCTATGCGTTGCCTCTTTGCCAAGGCCAGGGCATACTGGGCACGCCTCCTTCTGCCTACTGGGGCAGGCTCAGGTTGTTCCTCCTCCGAGTCACGCTGTGCCTGTGCAGGCCTTGACAATGGTGAGGGGCTGTTTGGCCCTGCCCCATGCTGTTCTTGCTGCAGCTGTTTCCATGGGATCATATTGTGTAGCATGGCACATACCATAACAATTTGGGTACATGTAGTTGGTGAGTACTGCAAGGCTCCACCAGATGTGTCCAGGCACCGGAATCATGACTTGAGCATCCCAAACACACGCTCAATTATGTTTCTTGTTTGTGCATGTGCCTCATTATGGAGTTCTTGTTCAGGTGTGTGTGCATTTCTGATGGGTGTCATCAGCCACGGCTCCAGTGCAAATCCAGCATCCCCCACTAGGTGACCCTCAGGGATATCCCCATTGGCAAATCTCTGGTACAGCTGGGTCAGATGCCAAATGTGGGAATTGTGATAGCTTCCAGGGCATCCAGCACACACATTCATTATTATGCCCTGGGTATCTCACACAAACTGGCAGTTGATGGAGGGGAAGCCCTTGCAGTTGATGTAGACCCTACCCCGCTCACCGGGTGGTGCTTTGATGCATATGTGTGTGCAGTCTATTGCACCCACTACCTCAGGGTATTCTGCTATTTGGTGGAAAAGATGCATATTGCTGGCCAATGCCTCACGGGAATTGAGGAAATATACGTGGTCACCGACATGTGCTGACATGGCATCCAGGAACTGGTGGAGTACCCTGGATGCTGATGGCTGTGAAATCCCCATCATATCACCAGTTGGTCTTTGGAAGGTACCTGTAGCTATTATTCTTAGGCCTACACATACCTTGGTATCTACTGGGATGGGTTCCCCTCTGTTGGTTCTGTGTGTGAGGCATGGCCGGCAAAGCTCAACAATTTGCTGTAGGAGGTCTCTGTCCACCCTATAGCACTCCACTATCTCCAGCTCATGTAGCCCCTGGTAGGTTACCCTGGGTCTGTACACTCGTCTCCGTCTCCTCACTGTGGGTTCCTCAGCAGCATTCACAACATCACCATCCTCAGCACCATGAACATGTTGGTTTGTGATAGCAAGAGCAGCCCCTAACATTTTGTCTGACTTAAGCTTTTTAAGCTTTCCCTCTTTGTATACTGCAATGTTGCAGAGTTCTTGAGAAAAAACAGTGGGGAATGGTGTTTGCAGAGTTTAAAGTGCTGGGCTGGGCTTGGCTAGTCTGCTGCCTGTGTAATTGGCTGATTCTGATATATTTCACCTGGCAGCTCTATTAGTTCTCCTTGGTTAACTTCCTACTACTTCTTTTCCTTCTTTTTGCCTTTCTGTTTCTGCCTGGGGCAGCGCCGCGCAAACAAGCACAAATGCACGCACACACGTGCACACACTGTGTGCATGTTTGCAAGGAGTTTCCTATCTTTTAACAGTGTGCACCTTTGGTTTGAGGTTTTCAAATAGGACAACTGTAGGCATGCCTCTTGCAATCCTGAGCAACTCAAAGCGCACACAAGCCACTTTGCTCCAATTAGCTTACAGCCTGTCTGACACACACCCTCATGATGTCACCTATATTCTACTCTTCTACTCACCTACTCCTACTCTTACACTCTTGGGACATGCTTCACATGCTGGGGAAAATTGAGATTCACTATCCTTATCCTCATTTGCATAGGATTGCCTAGCAATACATGGTTACATCTCTCACACTGAGATTCCCCCCCTTAGCAACCACTACTCAGTGGCCATGTTGTCCTCAGCCTGCCATTCACCTGCATGGCAGAATAATCTTTTTAGTGAAAATGCTTATTTTTGGCTTTTTTTTAATTATTTTCTTGTTTTTATAAGCACCGCAGTGCTGTGCAATGCTTAAACATCAGAGATCGGGGGAAAAAAAAGTTAAATTGTTATATTTTTAAACATTATATAATGCCAATGGCCTTATATTTGGCCATTGACATGCTTCCTCAACTGTATGCATCATTTATTTGGAGCTGCCATAGCTCCGTTTAGCTATTTGCAGAAATGTACTCCATTACCAACGAAGTACATTTTGGCAGTTAACACTAATCTTCCACGGATAGGTTCGTTTTTCCTGGATCGCAAATTTACCTCATTTGCATGGCTTTCACCAGCAAATAAGGTAATTTGCATACCATGATGCTGTCCGTGCAAGAGTAGCTTTAGCAGCTCTCTTGCTCGCCCCTGCCGGCTGTACCTGGATCGCACGGCAGACATATTGCCAGGTTGAGCTCCTACACTCTTCTTGCACTCCGTGCAAGCTTTCGTAAATCCGGGGGATTCAGTGTCAAAACTTTTCTCATGCATGTACACAGCCACTTCCTTCAACACACTGTTTAACACTGCACAATTTCCATTCATGTCTAGCACTTCACTGGAATCCAGCATTGATCTGAACTCCAAAACACCGCCGTGTTCTAATCCTGAATTTTCTGCAGCAGCCTTGCATGTTCTGTTTACTGCACGCTGTCTGTTGTAGTACCAATGTCCGTTCTAATATTATGGCTAATGATTCCCACTTTCTGCAAAAAAAAAAGAATCTTGACACCCAGCTGAGTGGAAGAAGTAAATGCCTGTCACTGAAAGAGTCTGCATTGCAGAAGACATTGTTCTACCTTAGAAACTGCAGTTATAATTTTGGAATATCTGAAGCTGCAATTTTACACTCACTTAGAAACTACTTCAGATTCCCAAGCACATACAGCTTTTCCCAAGCAGATGCTGCCATGCAGCCATGTATACCAGGAAGGCCCACCTCGGGAAGAACACTTGTTAACTATATTTCAAATAATTCCCAATCCCAAAGTATTAATATTGAAGACTGGCAACCATTTTAAATATAAAAAGTGCATTTATTCAGTAAAAGGAGCGATAATCAGACAGAAATTAAAAAAGGGGTTTAAAGCAGACATTATTCTGTTGCAAAAAGTTAAGCTAAAGATAAAGGAAGCCTTTAAGATGGTGGAGATGTATCCATACTCTGAATATGGATTCACTGCACTTCCTTATTTGTTTTTTTAGGAACTGCAAAAAGGTATTGCCTATGTGTGTGAGATAGAGAGATAGAGACAGAGAGTGAGATTATTGATGGATATTTTAATATGGCAATAAACTGAAAAAAAGGATGGATAATTTAAACTTAAAGAGTGGCATATTAAAGTTTCTGAAGTGGTGGATAGTTGGTCTATACAGGAAGTTCGAGAAGATAAATCAAGAAGGAAATATCCAGATGAACTGGCTTATACTTTCTCTAGAAATGAAGGATTGCAAGCCAGAAGACTAGATAGATTCTATAGGAAATGTGCTAGGGCTAGTGGAGCTAGTTTCAATAGATGGAAGATGCTTTTCAAGTCATGTGTATGTGGCTGCAAAGTTATTTTTCCTATGCAGAACTCGTATGGTGGTAGATGGAAATGGAAGTCATTGTATTAGTTGGTGGAAGATAGAAAACAAACAGGAATTTTACGAGGAATGGAAATCCTTTTTTAAAATGATATGAATGAAGATGTTATTTTACCTATGCATTTGTCATAGGACAGTCAAATATGCCTTCAAAGGGCATTTTATGGGAATGGGAATCTGTTGGGAATGGAAGGAGTTATATTGTATCAGAGAATGGGAGTTAGAGCTGTTTCAGTTACAAAGACAGTTAGATGCATTAAAGGGGAGCAAAGATTTTATAATGGATGATTTATGGGTACAGATTGATAGGCCAAATAGGGGAGCTTAATACTACTACAGTAGAAAGACACAGAGTAAGTCTTCAATAATTTTTTTGGTGTAGGAGAAAAAAATGGGGTAAGTGGGTTGCATACAAATAAATGGAGATGCAAAAGAATAATTTTGTTTTGTTTGTTATAGGGAAGGATGGATGACAAGTATCAGCTGATGAAAGCATTAAAGAAATTTGGGGGGATTTTACTGAGAATTGTAGTCATCTCAACTGGGAAAGAGTGGTATTGAAGAAAAGCATGATTCAGATTTTATTTGGAGAGGTGTTATACTGATGCAGGATCAATCAACAGATGTAGATACGTAAATCATTTTAAAGAACGTTTTGGAGGCCATCTCCTCACTTTAGGAAGGTAAAACCCTAGGGAGGGATGGGTTCACTGTGGAGTTCTGGAGGATGTTTCAAAAGCTTTTAGCACCTTATTTGGTTAGATTATACAGTAACAGGCTTTGCAGGGAGAATTACCAGACTCTTTCAACAAAGCCTTGGTAGTCCTGTTGGTAGTCCTGTTACTCAAAGGGGAGCAGGACCTATATCTACCATGAAATTCCAGACCTCTATCTCTGATAAACTTAAATGTTAAGATTTTGGTAATGAGTTTAGCTAAACAGCTGCAGCCATGTCAAGTTAATATTCAAATGCAGTGCCAGAGGGGATTTATGAAGGGAAAACTAGCTGAGAACAACTGGTGGGTGGTAAACGGTTTGATAGTTGAAGGTGAAAAGAATGGCTGGGATATTTTTTTTTTCTTTTAGTATTAAAAATTGTTTGATTCAGTAGAGTGGGCTTTTTTGTTTTAGGTGTTGAAAGAGGTAGGGATTGGGTATATATTTGAAAACCGGATAAAGCATTATATTTAAAGGTGGATGTGGTTTTAGTGATTAATGGACATTTCACAAAGGAAATACCCATTTCATGGGGCACAAAACAGGATATCCCCTTTCCCTAATTTTCTTTATTTTACCTATGGAAACATTAGCCCAGCAACTTTAGTAGCTGTTGCAGGGGGTGCCTGTGGAATGCAATTTTTTTTTGCACATTTGCAGATGATTGTATGCTTGTATGCTAGCAACTAGAAGGCTAGATTGGTACTTACAGCAATTTAAGAGGGTCTTCTGGTTTGAATGTAATTGGTCTAAAGCTGTGCAGTTGAGAGTTGGTATGGTTGGTCTCCCCATTGGGGATTAATAGATTACTAGGAACAATGAAGCTAAGAAGCTGGACTTATTCATAGGTTCATAGGTTCATAGGTAGGTACTAGGCTATTGGCCCTAGGGCCTATATAAGCATAGCCAAAAAGGTACCCTGGCTTTCGTCACCCAAAAAAATTATTTTCCTCTGCCCTGTTGAGCAGAACCACAGAAGTGATCCCCGGGGTGAATTTCCTATCTCCCTTCCAATCATCAAGATTTTTCTTGAAGAGTGCTAATGAGGAGCTTTATTTGATATAGATAGGTAGTTTCACCAAGCAGCAAAAACCTGTTCCACGAACAATTAAGGTCTTCCTCCTACACAAGTCCAAAAAGATAGAATCCACCAGCGAAGTTATATAGTCGATTTATTTTCACACCAAACAAGTAAAGCAAGAAAAATCTGAGCACTTTCGTCTTCCTTCGGAGACTTCTTCAGAGATCAATTAAAACCACAAAATACATCAGTTTATATACTTTATCTAGTGGGCTGGTCAATAGATTAATGAATTAATTAGCACATTTCTTTTATTTCCTTCTAAAAGTGAAATACACACTATTTTCATTGTGTGTAAAAAATGCTATTTTCTACACAGAAAACTTTAAACTTTAAATTCAGTTGTCAAATATCTGTCTACAAATTCAGTATAGATATGAAATGTATAAAATTATATTAAATATATCAAAATATGTTACAATATATTAAATGAATTCAATAAATCATAAGTACAATTAATATACTTGTCGTATTGAAGAAAAAATGAATGCAAAAAGGTCAACACAACTTTCAGTGCTTGTTCTAAAAAAAGAATGTAAAGAGATCAACACAACAGTATGTCCTATCAAAACCTTAAGACATTAAACAGTGGGAGAACACTGTTGACATACTAAAAAAGGAGCACTAATATCTTGATAGATATAATATAATAATAATAATAATAATATTTATATAAATAAATAATACACCATAATGCCAACTCTACAAACCTTGTATGCATATATATATGTATATTCTCTTACGAATGTATGTACTACTATATGCATTAGTACTTCCAAAAATATCGATAAATACCAGATGGATTAATACATCTATGCAGATCATCCATATGTATAAAATGTGTAAAAAGTACCTTTTACACATTTTATACATACTTTTACATACTTTTTACATACTTTTTACACATTTTATACATTTTATACATTTTATACATTTTACATTCTCCGAAGGGAGACGAAAGCGCTCAGATTTTTCTTGTTTTACTTGTTTGGTGTGAAAATAAATCGACTATATAACTTTGCTGGTGGATTCTATCTTTTTGGACTTGTGTGGGAGGAAGACCTTTATTGTTCATGGAACAGGTTTTTGCTACTTGGTGTGACAATTTTTTGTGCTCTGTGGTTACTAGATAGGTAGTTTGTTCCAGAGTATGGGAAGTCTCTGGGACAGGAATCTATCCCTCCAGCATGTTCTGTTTATTGTTGTCACAAGGTTTAGGTCCCTAGAGTGTGTAGCTCGGAGGGATTGGGATTTCTTTAAGTGGAGCATGTCCAACAGCTCTGGGTTTGGCATAGCTTTATATGTTAGGCAGAGATCGCCTCTGAGTAGAAGTAGGAGTAAAGCTGGAGTTTTTTGAGACAGTCTGCATAGGGCATCTGTTTGAGGCTGATAATCCTCTTTGTGAGGTATTTCTGTGGCCTTTCCAGTTGTAGATGTCTTGTGAGGTACATACCAAAAGGGGCGTTGTACTCTATAATGGGTCTAATGAGTGACGGGTAGAGGGGAATAATGACCTCTTTTTTCCTGGATGAGAACCCTTTTATGATGAGGTGTGCCATGTAGAAGGATTTCCTGACTACTGTGGTGATGTGCTTATCAAAGGAGAGACTACTGTCCACCTGTGTCCCAAGGTATATTATCACACTTTCGGTGTTAAGTAGACTACCGCCTATGTGGTATTTCATGGGTACAGAGTTTTTACCAAAGGGGATGACAATGTACTTTTTGGCATTGAGCTTGAGGCCATGGCTTTGACATCAGGCATCTGTCTCAGTGAGACCCTTTTGTAGGACGTCCACAGCATTATTGTTATTGTTATTGGTTAAAGGGTTTGGGAAAGAGTTAGTTCATGTTAATTATATAAATTTATATTTTCTTGTTAAGTAGCTGCTTGACAAATGGTCCTCTAGGATATATACTTTGGAAGGCAGAATTAATGTAACCCAGATGATGGAACTGACAAGAGTTTTATATTTTAGTAGAAATATTCCTTTAAATGAGACAGTGAATAATTGAACTGATAAAATTCAAATTATCTGTGCTAAACCTGTTTGGAATGGAAAAGGTTATAAGATAACTATGTATAGGCTGTGATAGCCCCATATATAGGAAGTTTAGGGAATGCCCAATTTTAGAATGTATGCTTTGACTTCTGCTATGTTGGTGGTAATCAGTAAGAATCCTTTCATCCTGAAATGAGGTTTTAATGAATGTCGGGGTAGGAAGCAGGATATTGATATATAGGAAATATTTGTTCAAATGATTAAAGGCTCTCCAGATTCCCTTGTGGGCATGATAAAAATACTGATCTGGAATAACTGAAATACAGTATTAAAATATAGGATAAGCAAGTGTATTTGAAAGCTTGGTAAAAGGGGGGGGGTAGTTGTGTAATCTATCTTTTGAAGAAAGGTGAAGATGGAAGATACTTTTCTCAAAATTGGCAGGAATTTAAGGTACTATTTTAATTACCAGAAAGAACATGGTTGCAGTATAAACAGTTAAAGACTGTGGTACAGATATGGATAGAAGATTTGAGTTTGGAAGACTGTATGAGGACGGAAGCTCCTTATAACAGAGATCATGGAAGTGATATGAAATGGTCATGTAGTAAAATTTATAAAAGATCTATTGGACATAGGTATGGTAAGGAAATGTGTAAATTGCAGCTAAAATGGGAAGATAAGGAGAAGGCAGTGATAAATAATGGGACAAGACAGTTAAAATGTGTCCTAAGTTGTTAGGAGAGCCACAGATGTGGCATCATCTTTTGAGATGGCTTCCTGGATGGTTTAGAAGCTAAGCAAAGTTATTATATGGTAAAGAAGGCTCAAGAAGGAAAGTGTTGGAGGTGTGAGCAGGAAGCAATAGACCACATACATGTGCTTTGGAAATGTGATGGTATCAAAGCATGTTGGAATGATTACATACAAGGATGGGAGGTGATTTTCACAAAAGAAGTACCTAGACTTTGGAAGTTTTGTTTGTTAGGTATAGGGAGAGAATAAGCATGTTGAGTGATATCAGGGAAGGTTATAATTCTGCATTTGGGGGTTAGGCTTGGCGTTATAGTGCCAAGGTTTAGAAGGGTGGTAGTATGTGGAGGAAAGAAGTAAAGTATAATAATATTCATACATATAAGATGTTGAAAGTGAAAGAGGGAATGACGGAACGTTAAAAGTAAATAAAGGGTGAAATAGACTAAGAGCATTTTATACCGTGAATAAAAAAGTAGACAATATGAAAGTAGTAAATGCTAACCAATGGTTATATGGCGAAGGATATATTTTTCTTTCTTTTTTTAAGTAATAATAAAAAAGTTTGTTAGCAGAGTTTGGGGTAAGTTGTTATAAATGTATTTTTGGGGGCTTATTTGGTGATACCTTAATTAAATAAAATGGTTATAATTCTGCATGGAATTTGAAGTTATCATCATCATTATTATTATTATTGTTATTATTAAAATTATTTAAAATAATTCATGGAAGTATATCATTTGCAGAGATGTTGTGTGTTGTTTTTATTTTATGTATGCTTTAAGATTAATAAAATGAATGCAAAAGTGCATTTATTATATCACTTTATAACCCTCCTATGACTTGACTGCTTGCATGTAATTATCCTATGTGCAAACAAGCCCTAAATGAGTAAACTGCTTCCTGTCTGTCTTAGATTCCCCTATGTTAAACTCAATTCACCCCTTATGCAGTATGTGGATTATACAGACATAAGAAAGCATACATTACAGTTCTCGCATCTTGCAACAGGGAAGCATGAGAAACCATTATGTGCCTTACTGGTATGTGTGTGCCTTACTGGTATGTGTCAAGTGCAGGAAGGACTGTAAAATACTGCTCTCTTTACTGAGAAAAATGAACTATGCTATGCCTTTCTTAAAACTATCTTGTGATGAAAATAGTCTGCAAATATCATTTATTCTGTTCTAGTTCCTTTGATGTTAGAACTCTACATTCAGCGTGGGATTCATGCATCACTGTAGCTTCCTATAAGTTACAGTATATATATATATATATATATATGAAAAAATGTATCTTGCAAACCTGCTGATCCATTGTAGTCTTTCATCGGATTTATCTCTAGATACCACCAGAAAATCGGAAATCATTAAATGGATGCTTTTACAGCCAAATATGCCACCGTGTTGAACAGAAAATATATTTTATGTGCTTAATGAGACCCAAGAACAATATTTCTTCAAGCCTTTTCTAATTAATGTCTTAACTTCTGTATGAAACTGAACAGCAAACATGGATGCACCATCCACCTCACTTTATATTTAAAGTTATGCATAGTTGAAATTGTAAAATTACTTTTTTCAGTCCAATTCACATGAATTACTTTATTTAATATCAACGCACTCTGAATGTAGGAAGTGTGCAGTTAATGGCAAGAGTATTCAAACAAAAAGCTTTTACAGAATGCCATTAAGGCAATTGTGTTTTGCAATTAGTTTTACCCACACTTAAATATGTTATCTTTTCCATATGACCGACCTTCATTTTTATGTAAATGTGACTTTATGAGGTAGTTCATTAGTGCTTAGACCTTTATTATATAAATCACACATGTATGTACGTATGCTTTATCGCTTAAAATCCGTATCTCTTGCTTAGAATGCTCTTTTTAATGTATATTTAGTACATTAATCTTAATTGCTCCTATTCATTTGGTAAGCTAATTAAAATACCTTATAAAACTCAGGACAGATGCAATATTACCCATTAAGGTATTTAAGAAAAGGCATTCTCTAATGTACAATAATTAACATGGAAATTAGCACAACTCAGAACAAATTTAATATGGTTTTAAAAAGAATATCATGACAAATTCAATGCAGAACTGACTTGTATTTTCATTTTCATTTATAAATATGTATTTTAATATGTTTCACACTATGAATGGACTGATTTTATTTTAAGAAAAAGACGGCTTTAGAGTATTGTATGGTGCCTTTGTTAGATATTCAATGAATGTTAATTTATAATAATTTAACTCTTGCTTGCTTTGTTCAGGCTATATGACACAGAAAAACACAAGCCAAATAGTGACTATTGTCTGCATTGTACCCATGTTTGATAATAACAATTGCACATTAAATGCATTGTAACAGTTCCTGTGAATACCAGTGGTATATTAAATGTGTGTATCACATAGGAAATTTGAGAGATTCATAGCTGTGTAAAGTCACCTCTTGGGTATAAATGCATTTCTTGTCTTAAGAGTTCCGCTTTAATGCCATTTTATTAATAGTGTCTTCATTTCATTGTAAAATCATAATTTTAAAGTAAAAAAGATCTAAAGCAGAAGCCCATATAAATGGTATTGATTGTACTTACTTACTGTCCTTTATGGTATATGTTGTAGCTTATAGCAATCATAAATTATGTCATTAGAAATTCATATGCTAAATGAACTTGAGTTAAACTCAGACAACCCTCCTCAATGAATAAATAAACAAATAAAATAAAATAAAGGTCTGAATTCAATAAACCCTACATGGCTTGCTAAAACTGTGTGCACAATGTGGCATGGTGCACATAGAGTACTGCACCGATCTGTATTTATTGACAGGCTGTACACAGTGTGTAGAACCGTGCAAACCCAGTAAACATCATGGCATGCTAATTACAGCATGACAGCTTAATTGTATGCTAAGCAACCAATCCAAGATGCAGGAGTTATTCAACAAGGTATAAAGCAATTGTGTACACTCAATGCAGGTTTTGGCCCCAGTTTCCAAAACCTATTAGAATACAGCCATAGAAACTACACTACAAAGAGAGAATGTTATGGGCTGTTGCTGCCCTTCTGCATGTTATGTGCAACAGGTTCAACTGTATGTTGCTGTTGCTAATAGTCCTCAGCCAAGATGGAAAAGAGTGTTAAGACCCCATTTAACCTTTCATGGCCTGCATGAGGTGGAAATAGTGCAGCACTACAGGGTGGACATAGGCACTCTACAGGAACTGTGCAACCTGTCATCCTCAACTGAGAGCAAGGGCAAACCAAGAGGAACCAATACCTGTGGAGAACTAGGTAAGACTGCAATACAAATTGTAGCTTGCTACAGAACCCCCACCATGCCCTAAGATTCTCACTACACCTTTCTAAACATACTGGAAAATATTAAGATACAACCAAAAACCCTAATACTGGGTGATTTCAACTACCCTGCCATTAACTGGGAAAACTATTTCTGTACCAACACCTTTGCTCAATGGTTCTTGGAATTCATAAACTCCAATGGCCTAGAGCAACTAATTCATAGTACCACCAGAGGTACCAATATTCTAGACCTGGTCATTACCAACATGGGAGATCGATGCTCCACACCAGTGATCACCCCCCTCATTGTTCAGATCAGACCATAAGCTAATCACGCTTGCCATCCACATCCCACCCCCGTTAAGGAAACCTCCATAAAAAAACTTCTCCAAAGCCAACTTCATGCTTCTCAAGTCAGAAGTAACAAACATCATGACACCCATGCAAATGGGAACTGGAAGTTCAACTGCTGAATCCTATACTAAGGTGCTGTATGAGCACATTCACTTGTGCATGGACCGAGCCATCCCAAATAGAACCAAGACGCTGTCCTCTAAAAAAGGGAAGCCAATCTGGTGGTCCCCTGCCATAAACAAGCTGTACAACAGAAGGAAGAAACTGTTGCAGAAAAGAGGAAGAACCCAGGATTCAAAAAAACTCCCTCACCAGCCCCAGTAGAAAGCTGAGATCCCTCATAAAATCTTCCAACGCTAGTTACTAAAACAAAATTGCCAAAGATTCCAAAGACAACAAAAAACCTTTCTATAGCTATGTCAAGAATCTAAATGGTGATACTCAGATCTGCCCTAAGCCACAGCAGAATGGCACTAGATATACTGATCCCAAGGATATTGCCAGTATCCTGGCAGATATATTCCGTGCCAACTTCACCCCCCCACCCCCTAAAGGGCCCATCTCAATATCAAAAGAATGCCAATTTCCAGTAATCATGGCCACTCAGGTAAAAAGCGCACTTTCCAAAGCCAAGAATACAGCATCCATGGGACCAGATGACATCCCAGGCTGTGTACTGCATGAACTACAAAATGAACTGGCATTTCACCTATGTCTCATGTTTAATCATAGCCTTACCTCAGGCTTCATGCCCACAGAGTGACGCACAGCTATAGTCATCCCACTCCATAAGGGGGGATCCACTTTGGATCCAGGGAACTACCGTCCCATCAGTCTGATGAGCCTGATCTGCAAGGCCATGGAATGTATTATCATGGAACTTATAAACAAAGACATTGGCAACCTTCAAACACTGGACCCCACCCAGTTTGGGTTCATGAAGGGCAAAGCTTGCCTCCTGAACCTGATCAACTTGTTTGAATCAGTCTCCAGAGATGTGGACGAGGGTAAGGTGGTTCACACAGCCTACTTGGACCTCACCAAGGCTTTTGACACTATCCTCCACTCTGGAATCATAGATAAACTTACTAAGCTGAGCATTAATCCCTACATCACTCGATGGGTTGCAAACTGGCCTACTGACAGAACACACACTGTAAAAGTAGCCAACTCCAAATTCAGTTCCAGACAAGTGACAAGTGGTGTACTGCAGGGTTCTGTCCTGGGACCACTCTTGTTTGGCATCTACATCTCTGAAGTACAGGCCAACACTAAGGGACTCTGGCTTATAAAGTTTGCAGATGACTGCAAGCTGGGAGCCATTATTGAATCCCAAAATTATGCAGATATACTACAAAAGGACCTTACCAAAACAGATGCCTTATGCCAGAGCCATGGGCTCAAGCTAAATGCCAAAAAATGTATAGTTGTCAACTTTGGGAATAACCACATACCTGTAAACTACCACATAGGTGGCAGTACACTAAACACCAAAAGTGTGATAAGAGACCTAGGGACACAGGTGGACAGTGGTATTACAGTTGATAACCACATAGCCACAACAGTTAGAAAATCCTTCTATGTGGCACACTTCATCACAAAGGGATTTTCATCCAGAAAAATGGAGGTCATTGTCCCTCTGTACTCATCCCCCATTAGACCCATTATAGAATACAATGCCCCATTTGGTATGTACCTCACAAGACATCTGCAACAACTAGAAAGGCCGCATAAATACCTCACAAAAAGAATCACAGGCCTAAAGCACATGCCTTATGCTGACCATCTGAAGAAACTCCAGCTATACTCTGTCACATATTGCCTACTCAGAGGCAATCTCTGCCTAACATACAAGGCCATGTCAAACCCAGAGTTGTTGGGCATGCTACACTTAAAGAAATCCCAATCCCTCCAAGCCACATGCTCCACTGATCTTAACCTTGTCATCATGATGAATAGAACATGCTGGTGGGATAGGTTCCTCACCCAGAGACTCCCCATACTCTGGAATAGGCTGCCCATACATGTCAGGCAGAGTGCCTACATGGCTCTCTTCAAGAGGAACCTTGATGACTGGATTGGAGATAAGAAGTTCACCCCGGGGATCAGATCAGTAGCCCTGCTAGACAGGGGTCCAGGAAAGTAAATATTTGTGGGAAGCAATAGCCAGGGAATCATTATGGCTAGGCTTGTATAGACCCTAGAGCCGATAGCCTAGTACCTACCTATGAAGAACAGGGGGTGTGTAGCACTTAGACCTTTAGCTACAGGAACCTTCCAAATACCAACACGGGGCATGCTGAGGGTGTATGCATCACTTCCGGAATGCTATGTTACAGCATGACAGTAACAACATATATTTTCCCCATATCCCCAAGGAGAGAGCTACAGCTATGCAGAATTTCTACCCCATAGCACACTTCTCTGAAGTCTTGGGTGCCATAGACTGCACACACATTGAGATCAAAGTACCACCCAGGAAACTGTGAAGGATCTACATAAACAGATAGGGCTTACACTCAGTTAACTGGCAGGTCATGTGTAATGCAAAGGGAATCATCCTGAGTGTGTGTGCGTGTGTGTGTGTGTGTGTGTGTGTGTGTGTGTGTGTGTGTGTGTGTGTGTGTGTGTGTGTGTGTGTGTGTGTGCTGGCAACCCCAAAAGTTACCATGACTCCCATATCTGGCACATAACTCAACCAGAGGTTTTCCAAGGGGAATATGCCACAAAGCCATTTACTGTGTAATGCAAAGTAAACACTTAAACCATGGCTGGTGATGCCAATCAGAAATGCATGCAGACTCATGAAGGAACTCTATAATGAGGCACATACTCAAACAAGAAATATCATAGAGCATGTACTTGGACAGCTGAAGTAAAGGTTCCAGTATCTAGATACATTGGTGGAGGGGCTCTGCAGTATGATCCCAGTACTTCTGCTGAATTGTCACTGTCTATGCTATCCTTCACAATATTACCCTGAAAAAACAGCTGCAACAGGAATACCAAGGGGAAGGGGCACACATTCCACCACCATTTCCAAGGTCACCACAGCCACCCACAAATGAGGTCTCAGCAGGGGAATCATCAACCACTATGGGTGTAGGTAGGTGTAGGCATGCACAATGTGCCCTCACCCTGGCCAAATAGAAATGGACAGCAAACATGCTGACCACCTAATGGGCTGAACCAAAAAAGACCAGAGCTAAAACCATGCAAATAAACTAACACAAGACAAGCATGGTCCACACTATCACCCTCACATAAAACACATAGCCAAAGATAAAAAAATTAAAATACATCAATAAAAGTGTGCCATGGTTTTACTGAAAGTGAGTTAAGAGCTTTTGTCCATACCAATTAATTGGACGTCATCAGAACTACAAAATTTTAAAAATTATATATTATATATATATATATATATATATATATCTATATATATATATATATATATATATATATATATATATATATATATATATATAAATACATGGATCTACTTCACAAGTTCAAACTGCAAATGGAAGAGACCATTGGATCAAAGTGTTGAAACTTCAAAATTGTAATAAAAAAATAAAAACAAAAAACTTTTTTTTAACTTTTTTGCAGGGGGGGCAAGCCGGCCTGCACCCCCACACCCCCTGCTAAATAAATATACCAACTCTGAGATCACACTACAGTGAGGAAAACAGTAAATTTGCCATTCAGCACTGTCCTGCAATCTCCATTGAAAAACGTTTCACTTTTCAAACTTTGATCTTACAGTCTCGACCATTTGCAGTTCGAAGTTTTGAAACTTCGAGCTTCTGAAGGGAATCCATATATATATATATATATATATATATATATATATATATATATATACACACATATAGTTTCACTTAATAATCTCAAAATGCTGAAATACCGCATTTCAACATTCCGAGACCATGAAGCTGAACCATTCACAATACCGAATCCCACAATCACGAAACACACAGTCTCGAACTTACATACACCACATAACACACACACACACACACACACACACACACACACCATTCCACCCGCAGCACCCAAACCAAACAACCCTACACTACACATAAGCTGGGCATATATATATATATATATATATATATATATATATATATATATATATATATATATATACATATGTCTGTGTGTGTGTGTGTGTGTGTGTGTGTGTGTGTGTGTGTGTGTGTGTGTGTGTGTGTGTGTGTGTGTGTGTGTGTGTGTGTGTGTGTGTGTTTACATGTATAAAATGTTTGTGCATATCAGGAAATGAATAAAATATATAATAAAAAAATTATTTTAAAAACCTTCTGTTGAAATATTTAAGTAGGAACTTAGCTGCACATAGATTTAACACACTACTAATGGAAATAGTGTCATCTAAACCTGGTGGTGTATTTGATTTCAGTTTAATTTGGCAGTAGAGTTACATGTATTCAAGTCTGTGTCCCCAGGGACTGCCTCTGAGATTCACAGGAACCTTCTCAAGCACAAAAATTTTTCTTATTACATGCTAGTTGTGCTTGATTAATATGTTATTAGTATTAGAATTATTAATATCATGTGTGCTAATAAATTCTCTTTTTCAACACACATTCTGTCTTGTTAATATAGTATGCATACTAATAGTCACAGAATGCCAAATACACCACCCCTGTAGTACTACAGTTGACATTCTCATTCGACTTCAGCACAGTACTTAGTGTGTTAAATCTGAGTGTCTGCCCCTTGTGTATACATTTACAATGAGGGCAAAGCCCACACTGCCTCATTCCAATATTTAATCCTTTGGATATGTTTCTGTTACTCCCTTTTTCCAGTTCCTCTTTAATACTGAGGTGTCTTTTATAAATAAAATGTATTACTTCCTAATACCTTTCTGCATGGTTTGTTGTACTCTATATATTTCCAATTACTTGTCAAAACCTGTAAAATCGGATTACTTCCAACCCCATTTTTAATAGCCATGGTAAGTTTAGGGTCGCCACCTTTTCAAATGGCCAAAGTGGGACATTTTTGGTACAAACATCAGATTTTACAGGCTGACACATACCCACGGCCACTTCAAAGGATAGAACTTAACTTTTTTGCCTAAATAAAAGCTTATTCTTGTAGCATTTTAGTTGCTTATTCTGTTTCTTATAACATTTAGGTATTTTAGATACAGAATAACTGTTTTATGCAACTATTACATAAAATATAGGAAATAATTTTATCCTAAAATCTCAGGACATTTGCCATTTTTACAATTTTTTGTCATGACACAACTGCCCAAAGAGGGACTGTCCCTCGCAAAGTGGGACAGGTGTTAACCCTAGGTAAGTTCGTAGTTGCTCGAGTCTGTTGTATCATCTGTTTTCTCTAAAGTTCCACCTGGACTTATTTTCTCAGTGCCCAGAAATGGAAAAAATATCTTGTTTTTCCTTTTTTAAATCAACGTCATTACAAATCTCTTTTAGCATTTTTGGGGGTAGCCCATTTCACCAAACATCTCTATCAAATTATTAATTTCAATTAAAAATTGATCATCCCCAGAAATTAATCTAGATGTATGTATCATCTGCCCTTTTAGCAAGCCCTTCTTTTGGCACATTGGAGAATTTCTGGTAAAATGTAAGAAATTATTAGAATATGTGGGTTTACGGTACAATTTAGAGCCAAATGCACATCTCATTGTTTTTTGAAATGGTGACATTTAAGTAGTTGATTTGTGGGGATATATATATGCAAATTTAAAAAAAAATCAGTTGTAGAGATTAGATAGTTCACAAACTCATCAAATTATAGTGTACTACCCTTCCATATAAGAAATACATCATCCAAAATTCTTAGGAATACAGCAACATGTTCCATGTAACTAGATGGAAACACAAGATTCTGCTCCCAGTGCCATAATACAATATTTGCATATAGTGAAGCACATGCAGCACCCAATAGCTATACCCTTGCTTTGTCTGTAGTACTCTCCCTCAATGAAAATATAGCTGTTGAGTAAAATAATTTCCATGGAATTCCCCAAAATAATGGTCTCAGCATTACTTAAATGACTAAAGTTATAGCAAGATTCCTTAAACCATCTTAAACCATTCAAATCCTATATCGTGAAGGATACATAAAAACAAGTCTATCACATCTATTGTGGCAAGCAAATAGTTTTCACTGAAAAAACCTTGTGTTAAATATTAGCTAAAAACCCAGGAATCTTTTAAAATATAGACTGTTCCTTTAAAATAATCTTTCAAATTTCCATCTACAAATACAGTAATGGGGTGTGTTTTTCAGGCAGAAGCTGCTATAAAAGGACATATCAGGGTGGGGTAGGTCCTGTAGATTTTTGTGTATTTTAGGAATTCCAAAGAAGGATGGAGTTAGTGGGTATTCAGCTTTTAAAAACTTGTACAGATGTTGGCCTATTATACTGTATCAAATCCTGTAATAATAGATCAACTTTATAATATGCACTATTGACTTCACTTTTTGGTACTCTAACATTGGTTGTGACTGTTTAATATATCATGCATCTTAACAGTGTAATCAATAGCATTCACCCAGACTATCCCCCTGCCCTTATCAGGCTTCATTATCCTAATTTTCTTATTGTGAGTTAGTTGTTTTAACATATCAAATTTTTTTTTATTCAAGTTATAACTCATTCCAAAGGGGCATTTGTAAACATTCCTAACATCCCTTTCATGAAATTTCTCAAAAAGTTGCAGTCTAGGGTCTAAGGGTGGATTGTATGTACATTTTATAGCAAATTCCCTTTGTTTGTATCTTGTGTTGGAAGAATCTTGAAACAATTTAAAATTAAGTTTTCTAGTGTATAATGTTAGATCTATCAGGATATCACATAAATCAGTTCTAACTTTAGGTACAAAGTGAAACCCTATTTTAAATCCTTTGTATTCAGTTGTGGTCATAGTTCCACTTTAAATGGATTCTCGTAAACTTGTTGGGGATAAAGTATTACTTAATTCCAGCTTTGAGGGGGGATATATCACTTAAAATAGTGTCATTTGAATGGTTGTTTTTCCTGTTGTTGTTCCTCCACCAAACATTGTGGTTGCCTACCCCTTGTGCTGATGAAGGAGCATTCACACAGTTCTTCTGAGCTAACCTCTTGGAATGGTGTAAAGGTGGAAATTGCTCCATGCCTAAAAATCATCATTATTGTGTTCTGTGCATATATTAAATTCAATATTTTCTACATTGTCCATGCCATTATTGTCACAAAATAATCTAGTAAAACAAAAAATGGCCGACCAGGAGGATGGTGCTTCAATCAGGAAAGACTGTCCGAACTTCCAAATGTAGTCATACAATCTTTATTAACAAGAAAAAAAATCCAAAAACAAGCGCTTTCATCTCTGAATTTGGAGACTTTATCAAGTTAAATGAAAATACACACAAAAGTCTGTTTTAAATATTCACGCCCACAGTGTGAACCAATCAACTCACAATACTCATGAATAAACATGAGCACATGAGTTTCACTATGCACGTCCAGTGAATTATAACAATACATCTTTTACTCATGCTATAGACTGTTTAAAAGATATGATATCAGCAATTTATTACCATAAAAACATCTGCTTTGTAACTAAAGCAATTCATGATACCATATGGCAATAATACCATATAAAATGTAAGATAAACTTGAAACAATCATGAATGAATAAATGAATACAATGTGGAACTAATGCCATATTAAAATCACCCATTAGGGACACTCAACCAGAACAAAAAATACTGTGTATATACGATGATCTATCAAATCTAATAAAATATATACACAGACATTTATATACTATTAAAAATCTACTAAATAGAAGCTGTGGTGGTGCAGCGGTAGTGTTGTTGACTCACAGCAAGAGGTTCTCCCGTTCGATTCTCGGCTGGAGCGCCTCCTATGTGGAGTCTGCATGTCCTCCCCAAAGTCGAGTGGCATTCGAAAGACATGTGTGAATGGGCGCACCTTCGTTGAAGGTTGGGCATCGGGCTGGCACTGTAAAAATAAACTGCTAGTCATTAGCAGACTGGAGTTCTGCTGTGGTGACCCCAAACCAGGAAAAGCAGAAAGAAGTACTGAACAAAAATCTACTAAATAGTTTATATAACATTTAATAAATAATTAGATAAATAGATAAATAGTCAAACTACTACACCTATAAAAATACATTATATAAATAAGTAAAATAAATATATATATATATATATATATATATATATATATATATATATATATATATATATATATATATATATATATATATATAGGTTCATAGGTTGGTACTAGGCTGTCGGCCCTACAGCCTATACATGCCTAGCCATAACAGTTCCCTGGCTATTTCTTCCCACACTATTTACTTTCCTGGACCCCTGTCTAGCAAGGCGACTGACGTGATCCCCAGGGTGAATTTCCTTTCTCCCATCCAATCATCAAGGTTCCTTTTGAAGAGGGCCAAAGAGGCGCTCTGCCTGACATGTATAGGCAGTTTATTCCAGAGTTTGGGGCGTCTCTGGGTCAGGAACCTATTCCTCCAGCATGTTTTGTTTATTGTGATGTCAAGGTTTAGATCCTTGGAGTGTGTGGCTCTGAGGGATTGGGATTTCTTTAAGTGAAGCATGTCCAATAGCTCTGGGTTTGACATGGCCTTGTATGTTAAGCAGAGATCGCCTCGGAATAGACGATATGCAACAGAGTATAGCTGGAGTTTTTTTAGATGGTCAGCATAGGGCATCTGCTTTAGGTCTGTGATTCTTTTAGTGAGGTATTTCTGCAGCCTTTCCAGTTGTTGCAGATGTCTTGAGAGGTACATACCAAATGGGGCATTGTATTCTATAATGGGTCTAATGAGGGATGAGTACAGTGGGACAATGACCTCCTTTTTTCTTGATGAAAAGCCCTTAGTGATGAGGTGTGCCACATAGAAGGATTTCCTGACTGGTGTGGTGATGTGGTTATTGAAGGTGTGACCACTGTCCACCTGTGTCCCTACGTCTCTTATCACACTTTCGGTGTTTAGTGTACTGCCACCTATGTGGTAATTCATGGGTACATGTTTTTTCCCAAAGGGGATAACTATACATTTCTTGGCATTGAGCTTGAGCCCATGTGTC
This sequence comes from Protopterus annectens, assembly GCF_019279795.1. Classification (NCBI taxonomy): domain Eukaryota; kingdom Metazoa; phylum Chordata; order Ceratodontiformes; family Protopteridae; genus Protopterus; species Protopterus annectens. The sequence goes on from NC_056726.1 coordinate 1,942,916,081, forward strand.
TTGCACTAAGCATCTGTTTCTATAAGGCCCTTTTGTAGAGTATCCACATCATTTGGGAATTCAATAATGGCTCCCAGTTTGCAGTCATCTGCGAACTTTGTTAGCCAGAGTCCATTAGTGTTGGCCTGTACTTCAGAGAAGTAGATGCCAAACAAGAGAGGTCCCAGGGCTGAACCCTGAGGTACTCCACTTGCCACTTGTCTGGAGCTGGATTTGGAGTCAGCTACTTTTACAGTGTGGGTTCTGTCAGTAAGCCAGTTGGCAACCCATCGAGTGATGTAGGGATTAATGCCCAGCTTAATATATATAAATGAATAAATATCCAAACAAGGATATTCTCCCTTATGAAAAAATGTTAAACATCCAAAAATACATGCATTTTTTACATACCCTTAAAAAAAAATATATATATATATATATATATATATTCCCTCCATATTTCTACCCTAATGAAATTACTACCTAACTACTAATACTGACATCTCTCAAGTGCTTATAATTTAAGAAAACAAGTAATAGAAAAGGTATCATTCAAGCCCAGCCATTGTATAGCATTAGTTCTAAGTTGTCATACTGTTTCACTTCTCTCGAGGAGCAATGGCCATGGTCCACCCCTCGGGTTATGCTCCAATGGTTCAATCACTGTAAATTTAAAACTATGGCCGACATACTTGGCACAGATTTTTTGCCAATGAATTTGACTTCTTTTTTAATCTTATATCTCTCAAATGTTCATAAATGCAGCTTTTTAGTTTCCTCTCTGTCTTCCCAATGTAAAAACAGGGGCATTTACAGCAAAATGCACAATATACCACCCTTTTTGTTTGACAATTACAATTTTTCTTTAGGGATACCTTCAAACCATTTATGACAAAGGTGGACCCTTCAAGTATATAATCACAATACCTACATAAACTACATTTTTTTCATAAGTCCTCTAAACCATGTGTGGTCCCCACATTCAAATATATTCTTAAGGGATTAACCTTTCCTATAGACAACCAAAGGTTTCTCACCAACACATTGTTTGACTTCACAACATGAGGACAAAATAACCCAGTTTTTTAGCAAAATATCTACAATTTCCCTGCTCTCCGAATTGTAGGTTGTGATAAAGGCTGAGTAAAAATTAGAATTGTTGTTTTTCCTATAAATACCCATACTTTGCATTCCATGATTCAAATTGGGGATCAACATGACTTCCTTACCACTATTATTCATTTCATTAAGAGATACCATACCATTTTCACAAGTTAAAATAGCACAAAAGAAACCTCTCTCCTTCTTGTTAATAACTTCCAACATAAGGTTGTTCACCAATTCAATAGGATAATCTCTTTTCAAAAACATATTTTTTAGTAGTTCACATTCAGTGAGAAATTACTCAAAACATGAAACCATTCGGGCAGCCCTCACAAACTGTCCCTTCACTACCCCCTCTTCTGTCTACATGGGTGGGAACTGTCAAAGTGTAAGAAGCTGTTGGAGTAGGTTTCCTTACGGTAAATCTCTGAAACAAACTTTCTCAATATATAATCTTTCTGTAGTCTAACATCAAGATAGGCAATCTCATCTACACCGATTGTATGTGTAAATTATAAAAAGCTTGTTGAATTATTAATGTAATCCAAAAATTCATCAATCAACTCTTAGGCCCATCCCAAAATATAAAAATGTCATCCAAAAACCTTACATAAGTTTTACAGTGGTTATAAAAGGGGGAATTAAAGAGAAATTTCTTCTCCCACTGTAACATAACCATATTAGCATAAAGTTCCCCACAGGGGGAGCCCATTGCCACCCCCACAAATTGGATGAAATATTCATTCTCAAAAAAAATACAATTATTCTTTAGAACTAACTCAAACAGTTGTTCATACACATTGATGTTAGGCTGATACACACCTCTCTCCATCAAATACTGACAGAACCATTCAACCCCAATATCATGGGGGATTGAGGTATACAAATCTTTAACATCATGGGTGATTTTAATATTGCATTAGTTCCACATTGTATTTATTTATTCATTCATGATTGTTTCAAGTTTATCTTACATTTTATATGGTTTTATTGCCATATGGTATCATGAATTGTTTTAGTTACAAAGCAGATGTTTTTATGGTAATAAATTGCTGATATCACATCTTTTAAACAATCTATAGCATGAGTAAAAGGTGTATTGTTATAATTCATTCGGCATGCATAGTGAAACTCGTGTGCTCATGTTTATTCATGAGTATTGTGAGTTGATTGGTTCACACTGTGGGCGTGAATATTTAAAACTGACTTTTGCGTGTATTTTCATTTAACTTGATAAAGTCTCCAAATTCGGAGATGAAAGCACTTGTTTTTGGATTATTTTATTTTTTCTTGTTAATAAAGATTGTATGACTACATTTGAAAGTTCGGACAGTCTTTCCTGACTGAAGTACCATCCTCTTGGTCGGCCATTTTTTTGTTTTACAAGTTTGTTTTTTTTGACAAAATAATCTAGTGTTAATATCTAGATTGTTACCGAGATGTTTGCATTTGGGGTAATTTATTTCTTTCAAGTACTCCATCTCATCTCTACGCATTTTATTATTTTTTCTAGTTTTAATTTTGTCGAGTACATTATCGATGGGATTAAAAATCTTATAATATTCTTGCGTCTTAAGTTCAAACATTACATCTTTTTTAAGTGAAACATCAAGTTGGTGTATCTCATCCAATAAGGCAGACATAATTTTATCATTATATTACACAATTATTTCCATAATGGGCACACCACAGTCATCAAACACAGTGATTAATTTATGGTACAGTTCTATATCATTACTGAACTCATTAGGTACTTTCCAAACTCTAATCCCCTTTGGAACCCTTCTTTTTTGTATACATTCTAGCAAATAAATATTGTCTAACTGTAGAGATTTGTACCTGGTTAATGTTTTTTCAAACAGCCCCAGCTGTTCATCAAATGAACAGCTCATTTCAACATGGGGTCGTGTCTTATTAAAAAGTGACTTGGTTTTATTTAACCATGAAGAAAAGTCAAAATCCAAAGCTGCTTCTTTCAAACCTCCCTTGGCATTCCTACTGTGCTGATTTGCTGTGAATGTTCTGGTTCTGGTAGTCCACGTTCGCATAACTGACTCAACATCTGTGGAAGAATCCAAAACCATAGGGGAGCTTGTAGAAGTGCATCATCACATCGCTGTGTTCCAGTGTGAAAATTCCTTGTACTATGCACATCGTTAATATTGTTGTCATTTTGTAAATTAGTTACAATGGGTGTTAACAGTTGTGATAGTTGAGTAAGTTATCAAGTCAATACCTCAAAAAGTTGTGTTGTTGCAACAAGCGTAGCAGTCGTTCCTGTTTGCATTTCACGAGTTGGCCGATCCATGTGATCAGTACACTGAAACAGATCTTGTGAGGACATAGTGTTTCCTCCAAAGTAAAATGCTGAACTAAAAAAAGACCAGAGGTATAACCACACAAATAAACAAATAACACAAGGCAAGCATGGCCCACACTAACACCCTCACATAAAACATATAGCCAAAGATAAAAAAAATTCTAATTCATCAATAAAAGCGTTCAATGTTTTTATTGAAAGTGAGTTAAGCACTTTCTTCCATACCCATTAATTGGACTTCATCAGAACTACAACATTTTTTAAAAAAATGACTGAATAAATGCCATAGAAAACATTGTTTAGCTAATCAGATAAAACAAAGTCAGCTTTAATAACACATGACCCTAAGATGAAACGAGCAGTTTGTTCGACAAAGAACTGGAACTGTTTGAAATAGGCATACTGACTGTGTCTGAAGGAAATACAGGGGACAGGTGAGTCACAACCTCAGTGTCAGATTCAACCTCTGCAATACAGGGGATAGGTGAGTCACAACCTCAGTGTCAGATTCAACCTCTGCACCTCCAAACTGTGCCTCCATTTAGCCATCATCGTCATCAGAGACTACTGATACTTCTGCATCAGGTGATAGGAGTCCTACACTACCACTCTCAGGATCACCTGTGATAATAAGCAATAAGCACAGGAACTAAATTACTATTACACTAAATATTAAACCAATTTATATAATAACAAAGTAACACTGGTCACACTATCGCAGGTGGTACAGCAATACAGACACTCTTTACAGCCATCAGGGAGACAATGAATACACAATTGCCTTATATGTCCTGCAAGAAATAGCTGAAACTGAAACTAGTCTGACATGTCCACCCACACCCATGTGCACTGAACAACTGTATCATATAACTGTGTTATCAACATCTACAGAAAAAATAAAATTCCCAGTAAGTATTAGTCAAATTATGCATTTTATTCTATATGCAAATATAAAGCTTGCCATATATAAGCTTACCTGGAAGCTGCTCCTGGGACACACATCCTCCCAGCCGCATCAGCACCTACACCAAGCACATGGTGTGTAGTTTCCAGTGAGCTGTCTGGATCTCTGACAGTGGAGAGGAACTTTTCATTTGGTGTCATTGGGGCAATGTAGCAGGACTACTTGTAGCCAGTTGTCCTTGAACAACTGTTGCTGCTCTCCTCCAGGCTGAAGAAATCATATCAGTGGCCTGATGTTACAACTTATCATAATTCCTGCTGCAGCCTCCTACTGCATTGATATTGTTCCCTAACTGGTTCCAAACCTGTATTCTGGCAGTTATGGTTCCATGGTGCCTCAAAGTCTGAATTATCACTTCATTTTTAGACTAACTGAAAGGGGTTTATGTGGATTTGTAGGCTTGGGTGCTATAATCCTCTGTGACATAAAACATAAGACATAGAAGGATAAAGCATATAAATAGCACATAACAAATGTCAATATTAATCACTGAAAACACACTTTCCATTTAGTAAAACTGAAGGTCATGTAATTGCCCCACCTTCCTCTAACACACAACATGAGGACTGACCAAACCAAGGAATACACAAACCGAGGATTGACCAAACCAAGGAATAACACTTAAGTAATGTATTATGTTTCCTACTGAACTATCAGTATACCTACACATTTTCAACAGAAAAGCACTTGAAACACACTTTTGTTCTTGCAACACACAAATGGTAGGTGACTCCCCCACTCCCAAAATAATAAAGAAATGGAAGGTTCATACAAACCAAGGAATACCACAGAATTAATTCCATATATGCTTTCCACACAATTATCAGGATGTTTACACATTTACAACAGAAAAGTCAATTTATGATTAGCAGCCACTTCTCACTGTGCCCACCACTCCCCTGGAGGTGGCCCTGGGCCACCTCAGAAGCATAACACCCATGTCAGTGACACATACATTACATTTCTCTCAAATAGCATAGAATATTGTGAAATCAAATTATAAAAATACTACTGTTGATGCAAGTTTATAACCTATCTGCAAAATGTAAATGTCTGACAAAAATTCCTATGTCGATAGTAAAGTATTAAGAAGTGCATACAGATAAAAGTTCCATTGTCCCCCGGATATATAAATAGATTTGTAACATTTTACTAAAATCTAGAAAGTACTTGAATAACACAAGTATACTTTAGCAAAATTGGAAGCCTTCTCTACAGACAAATCACATTCTAAGGAATACCAAACTCCTGTTTGTCTCCTTACCTTCAAGTTCCCTAGCTACACTGTTACCTTTTTATAGTATAGACTCAGCAAGACTGAGCATGGTGAAGATGCAAATGAGGCATGAACTCATTAGAAATGCTGAATACCAAACTTTTGACTTTATGTAGCAGATGTAAATATAGTGTAGGCTCTACTCCACTGTCAGTTGCTAATGGCTTACAACTGTGAATGATTACTGTGAAAGAGAAGGCAAACACAATTGCAATTCAGACAACTTTCCCTGCAGTGGGTGTGTTAGTGGGGATACACTTCCAAAGTGCAGAACTAACTTAAGCAAGCTTTTAAATGAAACAAGACAGCACATATTTTTCATTTTTGTTCAATAATAAGCAAAGTCTGTCTGCTTGTGCTGAAAAATGTTTTAAACTGGCATGTATTTTTAGCATACAGTTAAAAGAAAATTATACACAATGCTCTATAGGCTGCATGTCTGAGATTACAGCAGAGATAAGGCAAGAATGAACACAATACAACGAGAAGACAGAGCTGCATTTGTGCAAACATATTCACATTGCCATGCATGATCACTCATTGCCCTAGATATGTAAGCCACACATATACAACCAACTGAGAATGTACAAGTGTATGTCCTGTTAATTCAGTTAAGGAGATGTGAATGCACATGATTTGATTGCTGCTGCAAAGTTGTGTCTGTGGCAAAGAGAGATAACACTCTGTTTTATAATCTCATTAGTATGATACTTCAAATGAAGAGTAGTGTAATTATTTCAATTTTTTTCTGTTATTAATATTTGCGCTGTGTGCAGCTTAATGTATACACAGTGAAATGTGTAAATATTCAAAAATTAAGGTCAGTTGCCTTACGAAGCTCAGTAATGCTTAGCAACATTGCACATGCGTCAGCACCTAGGATAATTCAGTATAAATTCAGCCTGCTAGCCAAATGTGTGTATAGCACACCTTATAAAGACCTTGAGGCACGCAATACATAAGATAGGTAGACCGTGGTTAAAGTCTCACATTTTTTTTACTGATAAACGATCATAAAAATCCTTTACAAAAATTATGTATATTAGCATTTGCCTGCAATATTTGTATGTTGCTCACCTGTGCACAAACAGGGTTCACTGCTGCAGACAAATATGAAACATTGTTACTTGCAAAAATGAAACATTGTTACTTGTTATGCTTTTCTTCGTGCAAACATGCTAAGTGGTGTTGGGCAGCAATAAGCACTCTAGACAGTACTGAGTGTAAAAAATACAACTGTTGCCTAGCTTTTCCTGTGGCACCAGGTGTAACCTCATGGCCACAAGAGAGTTGAACAAGGGTTCCAAGCCTATACCCTCCAGTTTTTTTTAATGGTGTTCCACTGTAATTTACATCATAAATAATAATATAAAGATAATTCTACATAAAAACAACTATGTATAGCAGGTTGAGCATACCCATGATATCATATGATTTATAAGTGTAACTGTGGGCATCATGACAATTATGTTTCTGTAAATATTTTTTTCCTGCCATGGGATAGAATTCATACTTTACTGACAACCATCTACACAACTCATGTAACACAAGTATAGCTGTAAAACAGAATGTATTGTGTGGTCTGAGTCAGAACACTAGAAATGTACTCTGAAAGTAATACAAGTATATGCATTTCCAGTATTGTCACACATTATTCCTGCATCATACCTGAGAATGCATAAACTAGGATATTGTCAGGTCACAGACATACATGGTTAATTGAAGTGCAGCACCACTCACTCTTTAATGTGTTTACATAATTAATGTCCAGGTTTTCCAAGAACTTCTTCTGTGGCAATGAGGAAAGGATGCCTCTATATTCTTTATTTTACATAGGTTTGAATCCCACATTGTACAAATTACATTTATCAGTGTGCAGTGCCCCACAAACATCTGTCAAGTCATAAATTGCCCCCTCCCCAATTCAGATCTTGAAAGTCAAGTAATTTAACATATCAATCCTGACCATTGAACAAAGGTTTGTTAGGTATAGCAGCAGACATGCCATAAATTAATGCCAAACATCACATTATCCTTCCTATTTTATAGACTGCCTTCCTGTTGGCTTGCCAAAGTTGCTCTCCACCCACCATTGTGCAAATGTGGTTTCCATGATTATGTGGATTTCCACACCAGCTGTAAAATACGATTCCATGAATTGGCAGGAAAACACTTTAACTGTTGTTGGATGACCTAAGCAGTCATGGCAGGAGCTGGGAAGGATGAGGCCCAATTCAGGGGGTGTGGAAGAGTCAAGAATAAGCATTGCACTCCTTGTAAAGTACTACAGTTGTAGGTTGCTGCAGAGGGAGTATTCCAGGTCTCAGTATAAGTCTGAGACTTGGAACAGTCTAGCCAAGGCTGTCTCCAGTACAACTTACATTCCCCACACTGGGGAGCAATGCAGGTATCATTGTAATGACCTGAAACAGCACAAGCAGGCACAACTCAACCAATGGCTGGATGAGTGTGGGACTGCTGACATACCACAGTTGTGTATGTACACAGATAAAGCATCTATAACTGATGTAGAAAGATAGAAATAGCTAAGACTGGCATGCATGATGCTTTCATGCCTCTTTTTCTCTCCTTTATTTTTCAGCGGCTCAAGAGATTTCAGCAAACAGGGAGGCACATGCTGAAGGATTAGAAAGACAGAGAAGCAAGGGGTGTGTTTTCAGCATAAATGAACATAATTTTATAAAAATATTGCTTTCCCATACATTATTAGCAACTTATGTATATCTTGACTGTAAAAGCAATCATGCATGCTTTATTCTGTAGCTCAAGTTAATTGTAGGAGGCAAGTGTTATAGTGTATTCAGATTTTGTGGGTTTAATTCCCAATAGTAACAAATACATTCTGATTACAAAAATATCATTTTTTTAATAATTATTTCATCAAAATTGGTATAAATGCCATGTTATTAACTTAATCATTATTATCTTTAAAAGTACATATGCAATATATGTATATTGTAAAGAGCATTTGCTAAAATTCACAATCCTATTTTTGATTTTGAAAGATTTATAGCTAATGTAATAGTAGAAGTAGATTTAATTGTAATAAAGAATGTATGTCGCATATAATGGTTCTAATCATTTGTTTTATTTTTCTCTCACCACACCCCTTATCTCTCTCTCTCTCTTTTTTATATGTGTGATCACACCAGTCTGATGTCATACATTTCAGTCAACAAACAAAATAGTTTTCAGCACAGGGAGGTGGGTCAACCACTGTGGCTCAGCCTGTCACCCCTCCACCAGCTACCACACCAACACCCAACACATCAGGAATGCAACCTGGTAGTACTACCTCTGCAGCCCCTGCACTACCTGGACCATCAACATCAGCTGGTGCAGTGGTACCCTGCAGGAGTAGTGGTGGTGGAGTTGGGAATTATGTCACCCTACAGGTGCTGCCAAGGATGGTACGTGAGGTCTTAGACAGTAGCATTGTTGCATGCCTTAGCTGTCTGGAGAACTTCCTTATGGGGATGCAAAAAATACCCAAATGTCAAGCAATTCAGCAGGAAGATGAGGAAGGAGACAGTGATGACAGTTCAAAGGGTGAGAACTAGATTATTACTGTCCCCATGCTTGACGGGCATGTTTCTCCAATGTCCCCTATCTATCCCCAATCATGGTGTCTCCAACCTTTTGTGTCCATCACCATCCCTGTGTCTGTCTTGCTTGTCCTGTTTGTCTGCAACTACTTCCTTGCCTACCTCACCTACCTGAGTCTGACATTCCCACATACCTTCCTCAACATTCCTCTCTTTTTGAAATTCACAAAAAAAAATAAAAAGGGCATCTGTCCCACAAAACAAATTTTGTCTCATGCATAACTCTTCATTTTGCATATTTTTCTTCTCTACACACTTGACTCAGTCAAATTGGCTATACAACATGATTGCATTGTTTTCACCCATCTGTGTTGTTCTGACAGTCCAAATTCATCCAATGTTCTATCCATGTTCACACTGCACTGGTAAAGAAGAAGATAGCTATGGTTCTTACCTAATATCCTCCTGCAAATTCCTATATTGCTTTTCCTTTGTTTATCCCCTTACTTGTCACCCCCATTTCACCACTTTCTTATCTACACCATTTTCACACCTTTATTTTGGTCAAAAAATGGAATCACATGCCACACACAGGGCAAAAATGGCCACTAATAAAGCCCTCCACTTTTTGTCCTCTGCATTTGCTTGGAGTTTGGCATCGCACGCCAATGTCAAGCGACAGTGACTGGTGAGTTTTTGCCATTTGGGATGAGATTTGGGACACATGGCTAGGCTTAAAAAGGCTCTTGTGGTCATTAGCCTAGTAAACACTTATGAACCTATGAACCATTGGCTGCACTAGTCCGATTATCTATGCACACTACTGTTTAAACACACTGCGCTAAAAGGAACACAGAGGTACTTTGAAACATTTATTCTGGCAGTTATTTAAACTGCTGAATGTAGAAAAATGCAAATTCCTAAGTGGAGTGCTGGCATAAATCACTTGACTGATGCTTATCTTTACAGAGTACTTCACTGTAGTTATTGCTTCTCACATTTACAGCAATTATACATTTACGTATGTAATGCCATCCTGACACCATGTGTAAAAAAATGACTTGATTGGAACCCTGTGTTATTTGTGCTCTTAACATGAGCTCAGTGCTCTAACACCTGCTGCCACAGGGAAAGCTAGGCAGCAAGTGTAGTTTTTTACACTCAGTACTGTCCAAAGTGCTGACAGGCATGCTTCGCCACTTACCCTGTTAAGCCAAATCAATAGAAATAGTGCTATTTTCCCATTTAAGTAGAGAACTGCATCTGCTCATCACTTAACTCCACACAAAGACTGGAAAAGCAAAACCAACAGTTCATAATGTCATAAAAGTTATGACACAACATTTACAATATAAACTACAGTATGAACAACATAGTATCTGTCAGCTATTTCTTCCACAGCATATATGCAGAACTACTTCTCAAGTTCAAGTTGTATTAATTAAATGTGAATCTTGCATGTACTAATTGTTTGTGCAAATCAGTTTCCCGGCAATGTGTTATGTAGAGAGCTGCTTGGCATGTATTACTATGTCTATTGCCCAGTTATTCTTCATCCCATCCAAAGGCATTTAAAAACACAACAAAAGGGAATGTACATGTTAGTCACTGAACACATATTTACTCAGACTCATGTGTGGCCTGCACCTTTGAACTTGAAAACAGATATGTCAGGTTTAAATATCAACTGCAATACAGACACAAGGAGCACAACTGCATTGTTACATTTGTTAAAGCTTTATAATGACACTGGTCGTTGAGATTGTCTGGTATATATCTTACTGTGGGCATCAATTCATCACAATACAAACACTCATACATCAACACTTGCATTCATGCTGTTTACAAAATATGTGTGAGTGTGGTGTGACTGAGTGTGTTATATACACAACATATTAGAAACAGGTACATGTATGTCTCAGTTCTGCAACATGCATTCATGACAAATCATTGCATACATGTGAAGAAGCTGTCTGTTATAATATTTGTGTACATTGCAAGCACAAAAGAGTCCAAAGTCAACACTTAGCACACCAGTCTCATAACAATATATGTTACCTGCAACATAAAATAATTATGTCAAGTTCTATAAAGACCACTATGACAAAGAAAACAATCAGACTTCAGTGATGGCACGAATGTTAACTACTGTGTTCTCCAACTTGAATAAACCATTAGGTATGAGTTAAAATTGCACAACAGACAAATTGTGTATGTGTCTGTATGTGTGTGTGTGTGTGTGTGTGTGTGTGTGTGTGTGTGTGTGTGTGTGTGTGTGTGTGTGTGTGTGTGTGTGTGTGTGTGTGTGTGTGTGTGTGTGTGTGTGTGTGTGTGTGTGTGTGTGCATAGTCAGACGAGCATAAGGCTGTGTCCTACTGATATCACTCAGGTCTCATTGAGAAAAAATCTTTTACATTCATACATGATTACACAGCAAGTTCATACCACCCTCCCAACATACACTGATGATGTAATCTCTGCTGTAAAGTGTTCTATGACAATATAAATGTCAAACTTGTGTTCTGGCATGTCTGTTAAGTGCTGTGTTCTCAAGCATGTGTAACTAGTTAAGTAGGGGTTCTAACCTCACTACAGTTAACTTGTGTGCACAGTCAGAAAATCATGAGTCTGTGTCCTGTGGCATGCAAAGTACATTAAATACTGTGTTCTGCAGTTAGCATAGATAGCTAGGTAAGAGTTCTAATTTCATTGCAGTCATCTTGTGTGTGCAATTGTGTTCAGTTAGCACTCATTCAAGAAAGCATTTTATAACAGCATGTGGGACAATATTACTGCCATCTTCCACTCACCAGACACTGATGATGTTATCTGCTATAAAGTGTTGTCTGACAATATGACAGTATGACTTGTGCTGTGACACTTGGGTTAAGTGCTGTGTTCTGTATATAGCTAGGTAGTGGTTCTAGTCCCACTGCAGTCAATGTGTGTGTGTGTGTGTGTGTGTGTGTGTGTGTGTGTGTGTGTGTGTGTGTGTGTGTGTGTGTGTGTGTGTGTGTGTGTGTGTGTGTGTGTGTGTGTGTGTGTGTGTGTGTGTGTGTGTGTGTGTGTGTGTGTGTGTGTGTGTGTGTGTTCATTTAGCTCCCATTCTGGAGACCATTATTGAACAATGCGTGAGACACTCCTACAACCATTTTCCTCTAACCAGACACTAATGATGTCACCTAAGATAAAGTGTTGTCTGGCACTATAAAAGTCAGACTTGGACTGTGACGTGTGTATTAAGCATTCTGTTCTGTAGCTATTGTAAATATCTAGGTAGAGGTTCTTATGTCACTGCAGACAACGTGTGTGTGTGTGTGTGTGTGTGTGTGTGTGTGTGTGTGTGTGTGTGTGTGTGTGTGTGTGTGTGTTCATTCTGCTATCAATCTGAAAAAATGTTAAAACCATATATGAGACTACAGCTATGGCATGCATTCCTGTCCACCTCTTATTATAAACATAAATTTATGATGTAATTCCCCTCTAAAGCTCACTCTGACAGTATTACACTCATATGTTTGTGTTGGCACACGCATTAACTACTGTATTCTCTAGTTTGTGTAGGTAGATAGTCTGTGGTTCTAATCTCATAGCAGAATACATACATGTGTGTGTATTCTTTCAAATATGAGTGGATAGACAATTTTACACCAAGATGTGAATCCACTTCTATGTGACACACTCCTCCCAACATCTTCTTCTCAGCATATACTGATGCTGTAATTCTCTGTAAAGTGCATTGTGCCACTCTAAAGTCAGACATCTGTGATGGTGCTACTGTTGTGTTGTATGGAATCCAGTGTGTATGCTTACATAGGTCTAATATTTAAATCTGACCTCGTTCTACTGTAGTGTGTGTCATTTGAATCTCTTTTCATTTGAATCCCACTCAAGAGAACCTTTAACATAACCCCATGAATCCAAGATACCCTACCTAATTCCCTCTGCTATCTTGACATGTTTTCTGAAAAAACATGAACAATGTCATCATCTCATAGATGCATACATATATCATGAAGCACAGCCATTCCAGGAACCTCTGCAAGCCATCTCCAGACCACTGGCTGTGTGATTGCTAATTCTGTCATGGGGTGGTGCACATGTCACATATTGGCAGAGCAGTATGTAATACAATCCCTCACATATACACATATGCGCATAACCCTACTATCTACCATTATATAGATATGGTGATTTTGGTTTAAAGGTTATACTAATGGCTAGAATATTGTGATGTTGGGCATTAGCCTAGTAATGTCCTCTGACCCTATGAAGATTGCACATGTCAACGTTGCTGTGATCCACATGAGCTGTGCTGAGCTGTGGATGTATAGTAGCCCTACAACAGTGTATTTCAATCTGTGTTTTGAGGTAATGCATTGATGGACAGTGCTGCCATTTTAATACATGCTCCTTCCATAATAGTTGTAGTAATATGCCTCTTGAGGACTGTTGAAATGGAATGATGTTAGGTATACTGTTGCCTTAGTAAGGTATGTGTTCTTGTAGTGGAATATATTAACATTCTACATATTTCTCATTCAACCGTAACAGTGACACTTGCAGTGTGGCACATGTGTGCATGTGTGTACCATCATGAAATGTTATGTGACATACAGCAATATTACATCACACTGATTACATGGGCACATACACCTTATTTCATCTGGGTCTACTTGATATGGCCGACATTTCCGAATGTTGAAAACCATATGGCCGAGACCATATGACTGACATTCGAAATGTCGACTATACAAAACAGAAACACAACAAAAGCTTACCTTCACACTGCAAGAAGGGGGGCTATGACCCCCTGCACCCCCCATGGGGGCTCTGCCCCCCAACACCCCCCCGGAACTTAAATATACTAACTCTGAGATCACACTCCAGTGTGGAAGATGGAAATCTTTCCATTCCACACTGTCTGGAGATGCCAGATCCGCATGGTTGACATTTTGAATGTCAGTCACATGGTCTCGGCCATATGATCTTCAGCATTCTGAAATGTCGACCATGTGATGGGGACCCTTTCATCCACAAACTGTAATGCTGTTATGCACTCAAACATATAACCAGATCAGATTAACTTGCAACCTTGGAGAATTTTCATTGTATGCACAATTTTGTTGCTATTCACAAAAGGATTATTCAGGTGTTGCCCGGCAACATTGTGTGACTGTCAGCATTTGTGACATTAAATGTTCTGCATGCACAACATCCACCTCATTTGTAATGTGCCCATACGTGGTATCCGAGTCCTGACACACACTTTTTAAATGACAAACATGTAGGCATATGATGTGAAACTGATGCAATGACACGAACTAGGTGGAGTTGAACAATTTTATTAACAGTTCCACTGTGGGTCATGTGATGCATACCAAAGTTGTATTTGGCAGTGTTGTCAGAAAACTTTTTTTAAGTAAGTACAAAACCTTAAGAGGAATATACAGCTATGCACACACACATGGTTGTGAATGGCACTAGCATTACTCAACTAGACTCAGTAGACAACCTGCTAACTGACAGATTTGTATCAAACTTCACCCTCCTGACCCCACTGCTCGTCACACAGTGTATACATATATATATATATATATATATATATATATATATACAAACATTATTCAGCATATCTTTTCAAGAGAGCAGCTTATCTGTGCACCTCTAAGGCTAAAAACATGGCATCAGTGAACCCTGACAACATCCCATGTTGCCTTATCAATAATTTAAAACATGACCTAGCAGACACAGTTGGATCCCTACTTAACCACAGTCTCCATAAAGGCTATTTTCTGGCAGAATGTGGACAGCAACAGTCATCTGTCTGAACAAGTGGGGGCCATCAACCAACACAGGTGATTAAGACCCATAAGCATGACTAACCTCATCTGTAAGCCAATGGAAAGAATCATTACTGACCTTATCAAAAAGAATGTATATAATCTCCTGACTGTGTAACTAACCTATTTTTAATTTGTTAAGGCTAGATCATGTCTGCTAAATATTGTTTACTTCTTCATGAAGGTCACCAAGGCCATGGATGAGGGACAGAATGTGCATCCCACCTAACCTGACCTGGCCAAGGTATTTGATGCAATTTCACACTCAAGTATTACAGAGAAACTGTCTCATCTGGCCATAAACCAGTATTCCCCAAGTGGAAGTGGGTAGCACAATAGAACAACAACAGGACACATACCACCAAAGTGTGTGAATTCACCTTTAGCAAGAGGTTAGTGAACAGTGCAGTACCACAGGGTCCGATACTCTGCCCTTTTCTGTTTTGTATTTAATTCACAGAACTCAAGACAAACTTAGACAGCCTTTGTCCAACCAAATCTGTTAAGTAGGGATCCAACTGTATCTGCTAGGTCATGTTTTAAATTACTGATAAGGCAACATGGGATGTTCCAGGGTTCATTGATGCCAGATGGCTGCAAACTGTGGACAATCATTGAATCTAGTAATGGTATTGATATATTGCAGAAAATATCAACTCATACAAATGCTTGGAGCCAGAGCCATGGAGACACACTAAAAAGTCCAAATAAGCATAATTATTTCATTTTGTAAAGCAGATTCCTAAGCTAATTACAATATAGACAGCACACCCCAATGAGTACAACCAATTGTACATGATCTGGGTAATCAGGTAGATAGTAATCAGAAGTTCCACGAGCGTGTGTCCACAGTGGTGACAAATCCCTTCTGTGTGGCACAACTTATAAGTATGGGTATGTTGTCCAGATCAAAGAATGTTATAATTCCATTATACTTGCCCTCATCACAACAATAATTGAGAACAATGTACCTTTTTGCATGTAACTCACCACACATCTGCAACAGCTGGAGCAACACCAGAGATTTTGTACAAATGAAGATACAGGGTGTAAAAGCTGAGTCCTATGCGGAAAGATTGAAAGGCGTATTACTGTGTTGTGGTCCCTACAGACTACTAACTGCCAATTTCTGTCTGCCCTACAGGGCATTCTACAATCTGTCCCTGATAAAATGTTACACATTGTTCATAGGTTCATATGTAGGCACTAGGCTATCTGCCTGAAGGCATTTATAAGCCTAGCAGGAATGTGTTGGCTTTTGCTGCCTCCCTTAGATTAGTTCCCTGTGCCTCTGTCCAGCAGAGCCATTGAAGTGATCCCCGGGGTAAACTTTCTGTTTCCCATCCACTTGTCAAGGTTTTTCTTGAAGAGGGTTAGCAAGGAGCTTTACCTAATGTAGATTGGAATCTTGTTCCAGAGTATGGGAAGTCTCTGGGACAGGAATCTATCCATCCAGCACGTCCTATTTATTGCTGTGGTGAGGCTTAGATCCCTAGAAGGTGTGGCTCGAGGGGATATGGTTTTCTTTAAGTGGAGCATGTCCATCAATTCTGGGTTGAACATGGCCTTGTATGTCAGACAGAGATCACCTCTGAGTAGGTGGTATGCAACCGAGTACAGCTGAAGTTTCTTCAGTCGAGCTGCATAGGGCATCTGTTTGAGGCCAGTGATCCTCTTGGTGAGGTACTTATGTGGTCTTTCCAGCTGTTGCAGGTGCCTTGTAAGGTACATCCCAAATGGGGCTTTGTACTCTATGATGGGCCTGATGAGTGATGCGTAGAGGAGCACAATGACCTCTTTTGATCTGGATGCAAACCCTTTTATGATTAGGTGGGCCATACAGAAGGATTTTCTAACCACTTTGGCAATGTGATTATCAAAGGAGAGGTTACTATCTACTTGGGTCCCTAGATCCCTTATTACGTCTTCCATATTTAGGGGGCTACCACCTATGTGGTATTTTGTGGGTACTTTGTTTTTTCCAAAGGGGATGACTATGCACTTTTTGGCATTTAGCTTGAGGCCATGGTTTTGACACCAGGTATCTGTCTCAGTGAGACCCTTTTGGAGGATGTCTGTGTCAGCCGGAGAGTCAATTATAGCCCCTAGTTTGCAGTCATCAGCGAACTTGGTCAGCCATAGTCCTCCTGTGCTTGCCTGTACCTGTGAGAAGTATATGCCAAACAGGAGGGGTCCTAGGACTGAGCACTGGGGAATGCCACTTGTAACCAGTTTAGAGTCAGACCTGGCACCCACTGCTCTTACCATGTGGGTTCTGTCCATGAGCCAGTTGGCAACCCATCTTGTGACGTAGGGGTTTATGTTCAGGCTATTGAGCTTGTCTATAATACCTGAATGGGGAATGGTGTTGAAGGCCTTTGCGAGGTGTAGGTAGGCTGTGTGGACCACCTTTCCCTCATCTATAGCCTTGGTAACTGTCTCAAAGAAGTCCACCAGGTTTAGGAGGCATGCTCTGCCCTTAACAAAGCTGAACTGGGTAGGGTCCAGTGTTTGGAGGTTCCCAATGTCTCTGTTAATGAGATCCATGATGATGCACTCTATAGCCTTGTAGACCAAGCTAGGCAGGCTTATAGTGCAATAGTTCCCAGGGTCTGTTGTTGCTCCACCTTTGTGGAGTAGAATAACCGTTGCTGTGCACCACTGTATGGGCACATAGCCTGTGGAGAGGCTGAGTTTGAACAGTGTGTTTAGGTGAGGGGTTAGTTCATCTTGGAGCTCGTGTAGGACGCAGCCTGGGACACCATCCAGTCCCACTGATACTGTGTTTTTGGCTTTGGAGAGGGCTGTTTTAACATGAGTGCCTGTAATTTCAGGGGCACTACATTCTTCTGGTATGGTTATGGGCCCTTTTGGGGGTGAAAGGGGGGTGAAGTTTGCACTGAACCTGTCTGCCAGGATGTTGGCGATGTCGGTCGATTCAGTGTATTTTGTGCCATTCTGCACTAACTCTGAGCTGATCTGAGAATTGCCACTTAGATTCTTGACATAGCTAAAGAATGCCCTGTGGTTATTTTTGGAGTCCTTGGCAATTTTTCTTTCGAAGCTCGCCTTGAATGATTTTATGAGGGATAGTAGTTTCTTGCTGACACTGATCAGGGATGTCTTCCCTTCTTGGGATTTTACTCTTTTCTGTACTAATTTCCTCCATCTATTGTATAGCTTGTTTATGGCAGGGGTCCACCAGACTGGTTTCCTATTCTTGGAGGAGTAAGTCTTGGTTTTGCTTGGGATAGCACGATCCATGCATTCTTGTATGTGCCTGTAGAGTGCATTAGTAAAGGATTTTGTGGCTTGGACAGCGCTATCCTTTTAATATGGGGGCTTTGAAACTTTCCACCTTGGTCTTAAGTAACATGAAGTTTGCTTTTGAAAAGTTTTTCACGGTGGTTTCTTTGACCGGGGGTGGGAGCGGAATATGGATATCCAGAGTGATTAGTTTATGGTCATATCTAACCAGCAAGGAGTTGACCTCCGGTGTGGAACACCAGTCGCCTATGTTGGTGATGACCAGGTCCAATATGTTGTCACCTCTGGTGGAGGTGTTAACCAGTTGATCCAGGGTGTTTGAGTTTATAAATTCTAGGAAATGTTGGCAAGGGAGTTTGTACTTGAGTAGTTCTCCCAGTTAATGTTTGGGTAATTGAAATCACCCAATATCAGTGTGTTTGGTAGGACTTTTATACTTCCCAGTGTTTCCAGAAATGCGGAATGGCAAATTGCATGAAAGTCACTCATTCCAAGGATGTTAATCTAGCCTCAGACATAATAAATAATGTTAGAGAGACAGAAATGTTGCTCAGACACTACACCTTCTCTGGAACATGTAAAGCAAAGGCCTTTCCTGGCCCTATTCAAGTGCAGCCTACATCAATGAATGGTTAATGGTAATTGTACTTGTGGTGTTACGACCATGTCCCTCCTGGATAGAGCCATTTGGTCTGGATAACATAGCCCAGGCTCATAACTGTATGATGTTTCTTTACATAGCAATTTAAAATTCTGAAACTCATGTTAAAAATGGCTAGGATTTTATGCCATCTTGGAACATTAGCCTAGTACTCTTCTATGAAACTATGAACATGTGAAATCCAACTGTATCCTAGGTACAGCAATAATGTGACTACACAGCATCACAGGCATAACGGTACATCACATCACTATTACCACTTGATATTTTTCATGAACTCATGTGCACACATGCCAGGATTTCATGCCTGTATAACATTTTCACTGGCAATGTCAAGGGGACAGTTATTATGTGGCATATCTTGAAGTTTGGCATGTGCTTCTACAGTGTGCTTCATGCATTGTTTGGTATGTGAACAATACCAGAGTGACAGCTTCCTTGCTCTGTGAAGATAGACTTTGCACTGCTGTGGTTTCTGTGGACATAGCCATAGCTGACACATAGTCTCTCATACTGCTGTACCATTCATTATAAAACACCACTTCTTAATTCACTCATCAAACACAAATGCTTCAGATAATATCCATTTCTATTGCACATGCATGCAATACCCAGTTGTGTGTTGGGAATCCACTCATAATAGTGTGTTGTTTGTATGTATTGTTATGATTATGGCCAATATCTATGTCAGCCAGGGATTCTTTAGACAACTGTATTACATTTGGCACAGTGAGCTTGCACACATCTTTTTGCCCATACAGAACTATTCTTTGGTATGCATGCCTGTTAGGAATTGACAGTGCAGACTTCCCTTCAATGAGTTATACAAAATGCATGTGCGATATGTATTTCTGTGTTGCAACCAGTAAAGAGAGAGATCATTGACAACATTGACAACATGGGTTTGATTTTTGCAGATGTGACTTGTGGCTTATATGTCATGCAAACCTCTGAAATGACCAGGATTCACCCTGAATTCAACTCAAGGTGTAACACTGTCCCACTTAACCCTACCAAATGCAGTTTATTTTTGGAAAAGGGGTGGTGACTTCCCCTTATAGAATACTGGCAATCATTATAATTGTACATATCTGTTCCTGAAGAACATGTATAATAACTTAAACTCACATATTCTGGCAATATCACAGAACAATGTTTTTAATATTTTAAAATTGTTTCTAATTGTGCCAGTTTCTGTCACCAGCTGTCCACGAGTCTGCTGTTTATTTTTCCATGATTACTTGTGAGGTATGCTGACATTTCAGTCATATTCAAGCAAGTAATTTTGCAGATCTTCACAACATGCATATACCTCTATTATATATAACATCCTTGCTAAATTTCCTCTCCAGTCAGTGATATTTATATCACAACCACTCATCTACATTGCCATGTACCCTTGTGTGACAGTCACATATATACTATCCTGTGTGATGATATGAATATACTTGCACATGAGGTGTAAGCAGCAGTATGTAATGTGCTATGTACATATGTGCTTAATGTCATACTACTGACTTGTCTTGGAAGCACCACTTGATATTTCCTATCTTGTGTACATTGCCATATTATACATACCCTCATCATCTTTCTTCATTTCTATCATTTATGTCCCTGGTGATTTTAATCAGCACATCTTACCTATCTAGTGTATTCATGTTTTGTTGTATACGCCCTTGCTGATCACCCTAACATCCAGTGTTTCATTATGCAAAAACTTGTTGAAGTGTAGATTGCACTGAGTACACTTTCTGTAATGTGTTCTTTCTGCAGTCATTGCAGTAATTTCACCCCCGGTAGCCATTTTGGCTGTTCACACAATCTCGCAGAGCATGTTTGCCTGTATGCAAGCTTGTAGACATGTTCTGTCTGTGTTCATCTTCCTCTGCATGGTTTCCTATGAAACCTCACTTGTATTTGTGTAAGTGTGATGCAAAGCATGCATATGCAATTAGCTCTGCTGTTCATAGAGCAAACACATAAACTTGCCTGTACAAAGTTTATTGAGTCCCCGTGAAAATCTTAACTTGCATTTGTTTGTCTAAAACATGCATGTGTGTGTGTGTGTGTGTGTGTGTGTGTGTGTGTGTGTGTGTGTGTGTGTGTGTGTGTGTGTGTGTGTATGTGTGCCAAAGTATCAGTTTCAGAATTTTTTTTGTTTTTGTTTTTTGACTGAGGAATAAAAGGATTTGGTTAATTGAGTGAAACCATTCAGGAAGGGTAACGCGTGTGTGTGTGTGTGTGTGTGTGTGTGTGTGTGTGTGTGTGTGTGTGTGTGTGTGTGTGTGCCAAAGTATCAGTTTCAGAATTTTTTTTGTTTTTGTTTTTTGACTGAGGAATAAAAGGATTTGGTTAATTGAGTGAAACCATTCAGGAAGGGTAACGTGTGTGTGTATGTGTGTGTGTGTGTGCGTGTGTGTGTGTGTGTGTGTGTGTGTGTGTGTGTGTGTGTGTGTGTGTGTGTGTGTGTGTGTGTGTGTGTGTGCCAAAGTATCAGTTTCAGAATTTTTTTTGTTTTTGTTTTTTGACTGAGGAATAAAAGGATTTGCTTAATTGAGTGAAACCATTCAGGAAGGGTAACGTTGTTATGGACATTGATGAGCTCAGCAATGTCAGTCATTCAGTTGGTATCAGAATCAGAATTTTATTTCTAATGTACTACAAAAGGAGTTTAAAATGCATGCTGCTCACTTGTACATTGCATTATCAAGGAGGAAGGGTCAGCTAAGCTAGTACTTCCTATTCATTAATTTATTTCTGTATTTTATTTTGTAAACTAGGTCCACTGAGTCAAAAATACACAAATAGGGAATCCCAGGTAGAATCATAGCAAAGAACAAACCTAGCAACAATTAATTAGAGCAGCTTATCAGCCAAGACATATCTAAACAAGCCTAACTTGGTTTGTGATTTACTGAGGAGTTGACGGGTAAGAGAAGTTTTATTTGATTTATATTTTATTTGTTATCACCGTTTTTCACCCTTTGCAGGTAGGAAGGGATAGCTTATTAACAAGATTTACTTTGATTCATATTTTGTTGTTTTACCTTTAATTTCACTGTTGCTTGTTAGAAAAGGGTAAGTTTTAGACAGGCAAGCTCTAGCCACCCCAAGGGGTCTAGACAGCTATACATTCACACAGACTGCAGAGAGGAAAATCCTGAGCATATCTAAACAGTCCTACTGTTGGCTGATAATAATAAAAGAGAGTGAATGATTGTATGTGTGCTCTTACACTGACGTCGTTGGTGTGGAGAGGTCAAGAGAGGTCATGTGACCATGTGCTTTATAATAAAAAAGGAAGCAAGGGTTGTTCCCCTCTTCCATTTTTAACCAGATTGATTGCCTTCATGTGTGTTTATTTTCTCTGTAAATATATGTTTAACCCAACTTTCTTGCCCTTAAGATGGCACCGCCAGCAGGTAATGGGCCCAGGAGGGAAGTAGGAAGCTGATGGCATAGACTATGTGTTGATGGACATGAAAAGCATTACTAGTTGTGGGAGACAAAGTTTCTGGGACACCTGCACTTGCTAGGGCTGAAAGATGCCATTTTGTGAAATGTGCAGCAGGACGTAGAGGATGATGAGAATGAGGAAGAAGACGATGCTGAGAAAAATGAGGAGGTCTATGCAGAACTAATACAGTTCTTAGACAACAAAAGTTTGTCCCTCGTCATGAGAGAAGCTGCAGAAGATGGTAGAGAAGCGCTTCAGATCCTGAGAGACCATTATGCTGGGAAAGGGAAGCCATGGGTAATTAACCTATACACCAAATTAACAAGCCTCCAGAAGGCCGCAGTGAAAGTGTCACAGACTATATTATTAGGGCTGAAACAGCCATTACGGCACTTAGAAATACTGGGGAGAAGCTCAGTGATGGATTACTAATTGCAATGATTCTGAAAGGATTGACCGAAACTTTTAAACCATTTGCAGTCCACATCATGCAAGATGATGATAAGTTGAGCTTTGGTGAGTTCAAAATAAGGTTGAGAAGCTATGAACATACTGAGAAATGTAATGCCAACGTAAGTAATGATAATGTGATGAAAGTGAGTGGCCATGGGGAAAGAGTAAAAGCAGAGATTATATGCTATAGTTATGGCCAAAAGGGACATAAGGCAGCAGAATGCCGGAGAGAATATAAAGGGCAGAGACAGTGGTGTAGTTTGTGCAAAAACTCCAGCCACAGGGACAGTAAGTTTAGACGAAAGAAGAAAGATAATGTGAAAAAGCAACTGATGTGGATGATCACACATTTGTCTTCAGAATAAATTAGCATCGGATTTGTGAATTAAAACAGAAGGGATTAATGGTGGACACTGGCGCCACATCACACATAATTAATGACCTGAAAAAGTTTAAACACTTTGATGCAACTTTCCAACCGAAGGAGCACATTGTGGAATTAGCTGATGAGACTAGAACCTGTGGGGTCACACAGAAGAGAGGTAATGCGGAGGTATGGCTGCAAAACACAGATGGGCGCAAAGTAAAGGTGATGATGACTCAGGCACTGTATATCCCGACGTATCCACAAAGCATTTTTTCTGTTAAGGCAGCAACCTCCAAGGGGGCCTCGATCAACTTTAAACAAGGAAAGGACCAACTCATCTATAAAAACGGCACCAGTTTTGACATAATTGACTATGATAGACTCTATTACTTAGACACATATGATGAAGAAATCGAAGGTGAGATACATTATGATGCATCTCAAAGCTGTTATGACATTCAAGCATGACATAAAATGCTTGGTCACTGTAATTCTGAAGATGTGTCAAAATTAGAAAAGGTGGTAAAAGGTATGAAAATTAAAGGTAAAGTTGAGAGAGCTAACCTAGATTGTGAAACCTGTACGCAAGGGAAATTTGTCCAGAGCAGAAACAGAGAACCAGATGCAAGAGCAAAAACTGTGTTTGAACTAGTCCATACTGATTTGGCAGGCCCATTTGAGCCAGCAGCAAAAGATGGATTTAAGTATACTTTAGCATTTACTGATGACTACTCAGGTGTAATATTTGTCTACTTTCTGAAAGCCAAGAGTGACACAGTCAAGATGACTGAAAAGTTTATTGCAGATTCAGCCCCTTATGGAAGGGTAAAGTGTATCAGATCAGATAATGGCACTGAGTTCATGTCAAAAGACTTTCGGTCACTACTGAGTAAAAATGTTATAAGACACGAAACATCAGCACCTTACTCACCCAGTCAGAATGGGACAGCAGGGAGAAACTGGAGAACACTGTTCGAAATGGCAAGGTGTATGTTGATAGAGAGTGACCTACCTAAAGAGTTGTGGACATATACAGTAATGAGTGCTGCTTTTATTCGCAACAGATGTTATAACAGGCATGTGGGGCAGACCCCATTCTTCATGCTAACAGAAAAGAAACCTGATCTTTAAAGGATGCGAGAATTTGGATCCGTGTGCTATGCATACAGACAAGATAAAAAGAAGTTAGACCCAAGATGTGATAAGGGGATTTTTGTCGGATATGATAAAAACAGCCTATCATATCTGGTCTATTAGCCAGACACAGGAAGGGTCCTTAAACACAGGTTAGTCAAGTTCATTACTAAGAATGTAGCTGAATGCCAGAATCAGACAGATCCAGAAGTGATGAATGAAGATTTTAATACCAGAAGAAGTGTGCATGTTAAGTCAGAATCAAAAGCTGACAGTCAAATCACAAAAGAAATACAAGTGAATCACACTGAATCCATAATAAATGATAGAGACATAAAAATAAGACAAGAAGTGGAAAGGCAGGATACACACTACTCTAAAAGAGAGAGAAAACCACTTGCATACTTGAAGGACTATGAGTGTAAAGTTGAAAACGACAATTATGTGATAGTTAATGTTGACTATTGTTATAGACTAATATGCAACACACCGCAGAGCTTTAAAGAGGCCATGACTTTGTCTAACTCGGAGATGTGGGTCAAAGCTATGAAGGAGGAACTTAAGTCTTTAAAGAAAAACAACACATTTACGCTTACCACACTGCCAGAAGATAAAAATGCAATGGGGGTAGGTGGGTTTTCACTGTAAAAGACAATGTAGATAATATTGAGACTTACAAAGCCAGATATATGGCTAAAGGCTGCAGTCAAGTTGCTGGTATAGACTATAATGAAACATTTGCACCAATTGCAAGTTATGACATCTGTACGAAGCCTAATGCAGATAGCAGCTCAGTACGATTTAGAATTTCACAAGATGGATGTACAAACGGCCTATTTACATGCTCCTGTTGACTGAGAGGTGTATATGAAGCAACCTGAAGGTTTTGAAAAGAAGTCAAATGATGAAAAATTGGTTTGTGAGCTGAATAAGTCATTATACGGATTGAAACAATCAGGGCGAAACTGGAATAAAATGTTGCACGATTATCTTTGTGAAAATAGTTTTATCCAAAACCCCGCAGACCACTGTGTATACACTAGACAAGCTGAAAATGAGAAAACAGTTCTAATTATATAGGTTGACGATCTCATTATAACAACTAGTGACAATGAATCACTGAACGATGTAAAGGAAATGCTCAAAGCTAAATTTAAAATGAAAGATCTGGGAAAGCTAAGACATTTTCTAGGCATTGACTTTACCCAGAATAGTGGTGAAGCAAAGATGAACCAAAAGAGATACATCACAAAAATTCTTGAGAAATTTGGTATGTCTAATTGTAAAGTAAGAAGTACCCCTTCTGAACAAAAAACGAACTTTGAATGTGACAGTGAATCTACCAATCCAAGAAAATATCGTGAGCTTGTGGGTAGTTTGATATATGTTATGACAAGCACGAGACCTGATCTTAGCTGGATTGTAAGTAAACTTTCACAATATTTGTCACAACCAAGTGAATCTCATTTAACACTAGCCAAACATGTGTTAAGGTATTTAAAAGGTACATTGGACAGAAAGCTGTGTTACAAGAAAAGTAAAGAGAAACTTCAGCTTGTAGCATACAGTGATGCAGATTGGGCAACAGATCAAACCAATATGCATAGTACAACAGGTTATTGCTTTAACCTCAATAGAGATGGGCCTATTATTTCATGGAAATCAAAGAAAGAACAAACGGTAGCTTTATCTACGTGAGGCAGAGTACATGGCATCGGCAGCAACAACACAGGAGAGTTTGTACCTTGTGCAGCTGTTGAGTGGAATGGACGGAGAGGGCAAGTATGTGCCAGTAACAATATCTGAGGACAATCAAGGAGCAATCGCTTTGTTGAAGAATCCAGTAAGCCGACAGAGATGTAAACATGTTGACATTAAGTATCATTTTGTTAGATCAGCACTTGATGATGACAAAATAAGCCTTGAATATTGCCCGACAACGGACATGGTTGCAGGGAGAACACCCGACGAGAAAATCCGGAAAGCATGGATCCGCGAAGAAGACAGAAGAAGGTCAGCGGGTTGCAAAACCGACCATGCAGAAGAACCGGACAGAAGGCGAGGATGCCGACATGGGGAAAGCCATGCTGGAGGCCGACATGGTGGTGTTATCGGACGGCCGTGGTGGTAATGAGACGAGCAGGTGCGAAGTGGTCTTAGGGGGTAGGGGTGATGGGGATAGGGTGGGGGAGGGTTAGGGAGGAGTTAGGGAGGGGATAGTTAGGGGTTAAGTGAGGGAGGGGGGTTTAGGAGTTAGGGGTAGGGAGTTTAGGGGTGGGTTAGGGTAGGAGTTAGTAGTTAAGTGAGTTAGGGTTGGGGAGTAGGAGGAGGCGGGTTAAGTGAGTTAGGGTTAGGGGGAGTGGGTAGGTAGGTAAGTGTGTGATGATAGCTGATGGACCTGGGTTAGTGTGGGCTTGTAAGGATTTAGTAACTTGTGTTTTGTGCTGTTGTGTGTGTGGTGGGGATGGTTTTGTTTTGTTGTTTTTTATAGGGTTTCGTTGTTGTTGTGGTTATTCGCGTTATTTAATAGGTTGTGTGTGTTGTTCATGTTGGAGTAATAATTAATTGTGGGTGTGTGTGTGGTTGTCGGTGTTGTTGTGTTTAGATTATTATGTCAGGTAGAACCGGTTGCAGATATCTTTACTAAACCTGCTACGAAATCGAAAATTGAAAGGTTCATGTATTACGTATTTGGAATGTGAAGGAAGAGTTATTCAAAATATGTCCTTAAAATGTATTTGTACACAGCGTAAGAGCAAGTGGAGGTGTTGGCTGATAATAATAAAAGAGAGTGAATGATCGTATGTGTGCTCTTACACTGACTGTTGGTGTGGAGAGGTCAAGAGAGGTCATGTGACCATGTGCTTTATAATAAAAGAGAAAGCGAGGTTGTTCCCCTCTTCCATTTTTAACCAGATTGATTGCCTTCACGTGTGTTTATTTCCTCTGTAAATGTATGTTTAACCTGACTTTCTTGCCCTTAAGATGACACCGCCAACACCTACCTTGGTTTGTGATTTATTGATCTTTACTGTTAAAAAGAAGTGTGACTGCGAGCAATAGTGAGCAGAAACTACTGGGTGCCTTCACGCATGCCGTAAAGGAATTAAAGCTTTTGTCTTTCTTGCAGAACTTGTGCAGGCAGAACAACTTTACTGTACTTACTTTAGTATTTAGTTGTATATTGCTTGTGTAATTTTTGGTCATAGAAGTTGATTTAAGTTCTGTTTGAATTTTGTGGTTACAGATTTTGATTATTCTTTTCTTTTACAATATTTTATTTGTTTGAAGCTGAATATGGAGTCGCTAAATGAGTATGCAATTAATGATTTGCTAATGCACAAATATCTTGTAGAGTGTAATAAATATTATGCATATTTATTGATAACAGCTGATAACACTGGTGATCTGTGTTCCTCGTGTCAAAAGTTAGATGATTTGCTTATGATTGTCAGAAGTAAATCTAGACTTAATGATGATGATTGCACTTGTGCAATTAGCATGACTTGGAGAACTGTTGTTTCATATATAAATAACTGGACTGGTGAAATAAATAATGTTATGCAAAGAACAAATAGAACACATTTAGGAAATGGTGCATCTATTGTCTGCAAAGATCATTCAACCCCTATGAAACAAGATGATACCCCTGACAACTTTGGATTTCTGGATGCAAGTATTCGGCAATATGAGGATCCAGTTTGTTTAGAAGGAAACAAAAAAGAAAGAAAGGAAGACGTTCACAACAAATAACAAGGAAGAAAAAGAAACTGATTAATGTCTGTAAAGTAAAAATAATACATACTAAAACAACTCTGCTTTGTTATGTAACACACAGGTTACAGGGAATGATAATATTTTTGTATCAGAAAACTTTCAGTCTAAAGAAAAAGGCGTCACTGTTCCAAAAGATAAGGTAGAAAAAAGAAGCAAGGGGCAGGTCATAAGGAATAAGTCAAAATTGAATGTGGAAGGATTGAAGAACATTACTGTAGGAAAAAAGAAGAGATAGACAGATGCTGACTACATGGCTCAAGCTGTGGATTTACATTGCCAGCTGGATGACAATTTAATAAACGATAGAAACAGTGGCATTAATAAGACTAACAGTGATGAAGCTCTATCCTTTGTAATAATTGATAGAGCAGATATTACTGTATTAGAAGTTGAAGATTCCTCAGAGATGGTCAGCATGGAGATGCAATTACTAGAGAAACTGGTGCTTATATTTGCAGAGAAGATAATGAACATTGAATGGGTTATGCAGGAGCAAAAATAGAAGATGTGAGACAAGCCTTGGAACATCTTAATGTAAGGAAGTATGGATCTGTTTTTATTCATGTCAGTTCAAACGATGTCATCCGCAAGGATTCTGACTGTTAGTAGGGAACTGACAGCCCTCTTAGTATAGCTTGTACTGGCATTAGGACGTGTTTTTCACAAATCACCTATAGAAAGGATTGTCAAGTCACCTTGAATGAGAAGATTTTTTGGGAAAATACCTAAATGGAAAAAATGTCCTGTTTTAAAAAATGGAAATGTGTAGACCATCCTAGCCTAGTTTGGGGCACACGTGTTCAAACAGGATGGCAAGCATTTACCAGGGTCAGGGAAGAGGATATTTGTGCATTAGCACATTTTGCAATATCTGTCAAGCACTAAGCAGGAGTTTTGCCAGGTCAAAAATGTACCAGTTCACAGATGGCAACATTTGATGCATCTCTGATGGTTGTTAAGGCTAGGAGCATTAATAATATTTTTTTTTTATTAGAAAATTTGTTGCATTCCCACAAGACTGATGTTATTGTTTGTGAAACATAGTTAAAGAGCAAGAACTAGAAATCAGTTCTGTCAGGGTTTAAATGTTTTTGCTGTAACAGACATTTTAATAAAAAATCAGGTGGAGGTGTTATGATAAGGATTAAAGATAGTTATGAGACCTGTAATTATTACATGTTCAGTGATAACACCAATACTGTAGACTGTGTAACTGTGACAATAAAGACAACCCTGGAACATATAACAATTGTTGGAGTGTATAGGCCACCAGTGTAAAGTGCTGATGATCTAGAGGAATTCATACATTTCTTGCATGAAACACAGGAGGGAAGAATAATATTAGCTGCGGACTTAAACTTACCAGAAACAGACTGGAATAATATTGATTCAACAATGATAGTAAGGAAATTATTCAGAATGTATATTCAGGAACAACAATTGCTTCAGACTGTAAAAAAAACCTAGCAGGAGACTAAACATACTAGATATTGTTTGTGATCCTAAAGAAATTACTGTTACTTCAAGTCAAGTTTTGCCACCGTCGATTTGCAGTGATCATGGGTTATAAAACGTAATTTGTTGCTAGATAATTCTACCAAACTGAAATCTAATCCAATGCACAGAAGGTTAATTACAGATTACATGGAAGCAAAACAGTCACTATGTAAAACTAACTGCAGTGATGTAGTCAGCGGAAAAGCTGCAGATGGAATGTGGAAAGTTTTGAAAGAGAAATTGTTTGAGTGCAGAAAGTCAAAAAAATGTTTAACATCAGGATGTAGGCATATAGCATCAGGGGTATATATTTCTATAAGAACAAGATATCTGATTAAGATGAGAGACAAAAAAATATAAGAAATGGAAGAGCAGTCGAACTACGACTTTGAAAACTGAAATAACCAAGCTGGACAAACAGATTAAGCATAGTGTGAGACAAGATCAAGAAAAATTGAAGAAAATTTATATAAAGATATTGAGCATACTAGGAAACCTTTTTATAGATGCATAAGATGTGGAAGGAGTAAGGACATACAAAGTGATAAACTGTATGCAAATTCTAAAATTTATTCTCAGACACAACAGATTATAGATATTTTTTACAAAATCTTATGCAAAACAGTTTGGGTCCACAAAAGGGGTGATAAGTTGTCTTAGTGACATCTAGGTAACCCCAGATACTGGAATCAAATTATATTATATTGAAAAAGAACTGTGTAAACTGGATCCAAACAAAGCACATGGAGGAGATGGAATTAGTAACAATGACCTGAGAACACTTCAGCAAAAACTTACGATACCAATGTATCTATTATTCACCAGGTCATATAAATATGGGGAGATTCCTCAAGATTAGAGGCACATGCTTATTAAACCCGTCTTTAAGAGAAAGCCGAGTAGGGCAAACTCAGAGTCATATAGACCCTTAAGTCAATTTTCATGTTGTGGAAAAAAATGGAGAAGGTAGTATTGGATAAGTTATTGTCAGAATTGGATAGGCTGGGACTTGAAACCGTATATCAGCATGCATATGTTGAAAACAGATCTACTACCACCTGTAACATGATGTTCTGTAACAATATAATCACAGCTATTAATGAAAAATTATGCTGTAATGTAATTTATACAGCTTTAATTTCAGCATTTGATAGGGTCATACACAAAACACTGATCAATAAATTAGCACAACTAGGTACTGATGGACTCTTGATAAGATGGATTGCTGCAAGGCTTACAAATATAACAGGGCAAGTGTTATACAGCAAGTGGACAGGTGGAATCCTTGGTTATAGTCAGGATGTCCCACAGGGCTCTGTCCTAGGCCTATATTTGTTTAGATTGCATCTGTCAGACCTAACTTTTTCATCTGAGGTGTTCTACAGTCTATATGCAGGTGACCTGAAACTGGGTAAACTGATTACATGTGTTACAGATAGGGCATGTCTGCAAATAACTTCACTAAATTTACCATTTGGACACAGGCAAATACATGCTGATAAATGCATCAAAAACTAAGCATATGAGATTTGGGGGACATAAATCGAAAGGTGAATATTTAATACAGCACACAGTGATGGAAACTGTCGACTCATTTAAGGATCTGGGTTTATGGGTAGATCCAAGCAGATTTCCTTATCATATCAGCCAATTGGTTATTGATAGCTATAGAACTATAGGTTGTATAAAAAAGATTTGTAAAGTCTAGGAAATCAAAAATGCTGAAGTCGTTGTTTGTTAGTTACATCAGACCCAAACTTGAGTATGGAATAACAATATGGAAACCCTATAAGAAAACAAGCACGAGTAACCTGGAAAGAGTACAGTGGAAATGTACCAAGGGCCATCCATGTATGTGAAAATTTAAGTTATTATCAAAGACTAAAATATCTGAACTTGTACAGTGTCTCTTACAGATATCTAAGAGGAGATTTTATTCAGGCATATAGGCATTTAGAGACAACTACCTCTGGGAATGTTTGGGGTTCTCAAAAAGTACTAGACAATCATCAGACAACCCATGTAGAAGATTTTATAGGAATAAGAAGTTTACTATTTGGTTCTCTAACAGAGTAGCTGATGCATGGAACAGACTGCCAAATTACATTAAAGCAAGTACTAGTTTAGATTTTTAAGAACAGCCTGGACACTTATTATGGGAACAATTGTTTTGCTATATTGGCAAGCTAGAAGGGCATTAATGCCCATGCTTTAAATATTTATATGTATTTATTTTATGTAAGACCACACATTTTATTTATTTATTTATTTGCATTTGTTTACCAGGAAAGCCAACTGGGCTAGAAGCCCATTTTCAGTGGAGGCCTGGGAAGAAAAGCTCCAGATATAAAAGTTTACAAAAAGTTTACACTGCATACATACATGCATACTTGATTGAGAAACATAAGTAAAAATAAACATTAATAAAACATAAGTAAAAATAAGGCTCTAGTTAGTAAGCATGATTTCAAGAGGGTTCATAAACTTGAGAAAGAACTGTGGTAATTTGCAGAGATGCAAAAATCAACATTCATCATAAATTTTATAATAAGAGATCTGAGGGTGATGAGAAGAAGTGGTGATATAAGGTAGTATAGTAGGGAGATAAAGCAAAGAAGTGGGCTAGAAAAAAAAAAGAGTGGTAGAGAAGTCGGGTGGTGAGAAGTTGTGGAGACAATATGACAGAAGGGAAAATGAGAGAAGGGTGGGTGAGAGAGAAAAAAGGCGGTAAGAAGAAGAGACTACATTGAAGTGAGAGATTAGTAGAAGAGGCAAAGATTAAAGGGGAAAAACGGAATTTATCCGTTTGGCATAGCACAGGGACATATATGGGAGTTAAGAAGGTTTTTTTTTTAGTGAGAGCTTAAAATTCTTGAGGCAGTCTATGGCACTGATGGTTATGGGTAATGTGCTCTATAGTTTAGCAATAGAGTAAAAATAAAACATTGGCAACTCTTTTCGTGGGTCTGTGCACAGTTAGGAGTTGTTTGTTATCAGAGCAAAGAGTTCTCATATTGATGTAGGGATATAAAACAGTTTTTAAGGCAGTACAGCTTTCAGGTTTGTATATCATGTTTTGTGCTATAGATAGGTGTAGGAAGTCAAGGTGATGAGGGAGTTCAAGCCAGCTAAGTTTCTTAAGAGCATGACAGTGGTGTATGGGATATGATGTACCTGTGGCAAATCTGGAGATTTTGTTATAGCAGGACTGAAGCTTATTCTTTAATGACATATGTAGGTTGGTGAAAATGGGGGCACTGTATAGGAAAGAAGGGAGCTGATAGGTATCAGCAAGTGTTTTTATTTATTTATTTTTTTTGGTGGGAGTATCTATGAAATGTTTGTGTCTGTAAAGTGTTCCTAGCTTGAAATGCATTTTTTATGGCATTTTGTATGTGTTGCTCAAATGTAAGTTTATTGTCTTTGGTGCTGCCTAGTAGCTTTGTGTTTGTTACAGTTTCAGTCACTGTCTTATTAAAATCAAATGCGAATGATTTTGGTGGGAAAAGTAGAAGTTTTGTCTTAATCGGGTTGAAGAGTAGTTGTGCTGCATTGAGCTAAGATTTGACTGAGGCAAAGGCATTTTGTGTTATTTTTAGCAGGTGGTGGGTTTTATTTGTGGAGGAGATGATACAATCATTGGCATATTGAATAACAGAGCTTTGAAGAGTGGCTGTATGTAGATTATTAATGAAGATATTGAAGAGCAATGGTCCAAGGATGGACCCTTGTGGCACTCCAGTATTATTAACCAGGTAATCCGACAAACTGTTTTGCCATTTTACATATAGTTGTCTATTAGTTAGATAACTAGCAAACCACTGTTGGGAAGATTGTAAATAACCCAAAACAGAAAGTTGCTGTAGAAGTTTGTTGTGTGTACTATGTTGAATGCCTTTGACAGATCTAGTAGAATTACAGAGGCTATTTGACCAGAGTCCGTGGCTTTGCTGACAGCATCCACAAAGGAGATAAGGGCAGTGATTGTGCTGTGTGGTGGTCAAAATCAAATTTTGGGTAGGTGAAAGAAGGTTGCTATGGGTGAGATGGTTTAGTAGTTGTATGTATATGCATTTTTCCAGGAGTTTAGCTAGAGGGATGAGGATAGAGATGGGTCAATAATTTGTTAGATCATTTGATTTTCCACCTTTGTGTAGTGGGGTAATGATGGCTTTCTTCCAGAGGTTAGGGACGTGGGACTTTAATGGATTGATTGATTAGTATGCTTACAGGATAAGCAATTCCATCTGCAGCAAGTTTTAAATACTCTGAAGGAAGATTGTTGGAGGAAAGGGAACAAGGTTTTAGTCTGAGAATAAGCATATGTATTAATGTAGTAGGTACTGGTTGTAATGAAAAAGGATCAGACGGAGTACTAGATATAGAAGTAATATGGTAAGGGAGGCAGGGGGTGTTGGTGTTTTTGTGAAATGTTTGAGAGTGGGGTGGGGTGGAGTTTGATTTCCAGTTGAGTTAGAGTTTATTTTAGTACTAGAGTCTGATACTAATTTGAGTATGCTATCAATAAAGTGGGTGTTGAACATTTCTACTATTTGGGAGGGTGTTTTGTCTGTGGAAGGTGATGGATTTTGTTTTGAGCCTGGAGTAAGGAGTCTTGAGATGGTTTACTAGAAAGTTTGGGGGTTATTTTTGTGGATGGTCATTTGTTGGGAGAAGTATTTTTTTCTTATCTGTGATTACTGCCTTGTTTGCCTTATTAAATAGTTGCTTATATTTTAGTAAGTGTGTGTCATTTTTGTCTTTATACTATTGTTTCCAGGCTCAATCTTTGGTTTGTAGTATGTATTGTGCTTTTGGTTAGCCATGGTGCGTGGTTTGTTTTTGTTCTTTTTGTGTGCAGAGGGACTAGGCTGTTGAGGGTATCCAGAAATATTTTATTGAAGTGATTGACCGCATTATCAAGTGCTAGTCTTTTTAGCTTGAGCCATTTTTTTAAACTGGTATTAAATAGTTGTTTTTGAAATAAGTAATTAAAAAAAGAATGAAATCAATCACTTTTTTTAAATTCTGTGTCAGACAAAGTGAAAAAAATATTTTTTCACCATCAGATACTGTTTCACTGCTAATGAGTACAAAGAAAAAATAGCAGGTGATTTTGGGGAAGTGTAGTTCTACCAACAAGTATTAAACTGAATGCTGGTAGATTGAATTGAGGAAATATAGCTAAAATAACTTTCAATGATAGTGGAGTTTCCTCTTCTCTTCACTTCTGTTCAACCTGAGAGTACGTATATATACGTTTAGGGGGGTATGGATGTACACCTGACATGATAGTGCATGGTGGCTTGCACCCTGCAAAAATAATTTATTGCTAAGGATCAATTAAAGTTTGGTTAGGTATTTATTAATTTTAATTGCTATTGATAGATCAACATTGTCCATAATTTTAAAGGGTTAAAAGTTAAGGGTCTATATTAAATCAGCGAATGCTTAAAAAAGCAAACGCTGATTTATTGACCCCATGTAAGCGAAAGCTTACAATCCCGAACACTAAGAACAGCGATATTTTTCCAAGGGAAAAAATTGCTGTTCCACAAAAAAAAAATTAATAAATAAATATAAATTTTAAAACATTGCATAAAGTGGGGGGCTTTACCCCCACACACCCCTACTTAAACTCCATGATCGCACTACAGTGATGAAAATGGCAAATTAATGGTGGCAGCCAAGAGATTTCTTTCCCAGGGAAAGAAATCGCTTATATGCCATTTTGCTATTTTGCTGTTTCATGCTTTCAAGTTGGTCAATATGCATTCGAAGGGATGCATCTTCGATCATACAATAGGAACCCAAAAGTTAAAATGCATTGCTAAGTTTTATGTTCCTCTTAAAGTCAGAATACTCTAATCAAAACATTGATAGAAATGGTTTAACTGTGATGTTAATTTAAAAATATTTAGTATTTAATATATATGGTTGAAAACTCAAACATTCCTTAAATGGTGCTCATAATATTAGACTAATAAAACTATTTTACAAAATAATTATTTATTTTTAAAGTTTTGTATTTTTACTATCATTGCAAACATAGTGCTATCGTTTGAAATTACCTCATTAAAGTGATATTAAAACTATTGTGATACATTTGTTTAATTGCCTAAAGACAGAGTTAGAAATCTAGTTGTTTACAGATGGGATCAATGCTATCTTGTTGCTTTGTTTGATACCAGGCACACAAATTCAGTTACTGACATGTGAAGAACCAAATAGTAAGTCTTAAAGACTGCATATTATTGATTGTTTCAGTTTTGTTCAGGAAGTGAAGTATTTCATCAAGAATCTTCCTCCCCCCAAAAAAGCATTTGATCTCCAATAATACACAAGAAACCATTTGTTGTTTTTTTTATCCAGCTGTGTGCTGTGCCAAAAATTTAAAATCATACTTGAAAACAAAACTTGACCGTTTCTCTAATTTCCCTAATTAATATTCTTTTTAACCAGCCATGGCCTCACGTTTTTTAACTATATGAAAAAGCCTGCCTGTCAGAGTGTCCTGTGCTTCCAAGATATTTACTGTATGGTGCTGCTATAACTGACAGATAATGCATATATACTTTGTAAAGATGCACACAATCTAATTCTAGAAATGGCATAAAGTCCATTGAAACAACTTTTATTAGACAAGACATCCTTTCATTAAACAAAGGAGGAGTTGCCAATTTCAGTGTTCTTGAAACACACAAATGCGATCACCAAATTAGCCAGCTCCTACAGGCAAAAGCCACAAGGAGTAATCTTTCCTTAACGAATACCAGAAGGTGTGCCTACACCAATAAAAAGCAAACGAAACCACCGATACTTGAATAAAACCTTAACGCCAAGTTTATTTAAAATAACAAATGCGTTTTCGCTGAAGTACAACCACAGCTTCATCAGAGATTTGCAAATAGCCCGCCAAACTCAGTTTTTATACACACGTCATAGCGTGTGCCTAGCATAGATGTTAAAGGGCTATGCTTATAATTATGTATAAAATTTATAAAACATACAATCACTGAATTTAATGTGTATCAACTAGATATTCTATTAGCCATAATTTAAATACACATGGGACTAAGTAAAAACTACGTAAAAACTTTCTAACATACATAAAAATAAATACATTTAAACAAACCCTAACATGGTTTAACCATTATTATTAAAATATGTCATAACATTGCGTGTTGGTTTAATTTGCATAACATCAAAACCTGTCCGTCTTTATTTGACATTATTGCTTCCATCCCGAACTACCTATACATGATCCCAGGCCAACATCCCCTTAAAATTGGACAATTGTTGTTCATTATTAAATATGCCTTAAGACCACATGAAATACTTTACTCTAATTAACCGAATAAGTTTTAGTTGACATTATAATAGAATACCTTACATCTACAAATTTGTGTGACATATAGTTCTTGATGTAAATTGAATAAGTAAATATTTGGCCACCTTATGGCCAATTATATTAATGTGATAGTCATATTAAATGTACTAAGTATATAACAACCTCACCCTTCCTAAGCTTTTGCTACCCTGTATACTCTAAAGGGTGTTGGCCAAATCATGATATCTATCTTTTATAACTTCTTAGTTTGAGTATGCATGTTATATTACAATGCTCGTTCAAACCGGGGTATGAGAAGGCGTCCAACCTCAACTGCCATTCTAATTCTTTGCTTTCTAGAAACAGTGAAGTTGGTCCCCCTCTTCCTGTATTCAAGATTTGGTCAATAGGTGTGAATTCAAAACTGTGTCCTGCATTTTTTGTGGTATGTTTAGCTAAAGCGTTCTCAATGTTTTGTTTCCTCATAGCATACTGCGTGTTCGTAAATTCTGTCCCTCAGCCTTCTATCAGATTTACCTATGTAGAAGGCTGGGCAACAGTTACACGTTGCCAAGTAAACTATAGATTTTGACTCACAATTCAGTTTTTTGTTAATACCAAATTGTTTACCACGGATGTTGAAAACACTTGTTGCTTTCACTAGATGGCAATAGTTACACTGCCCACATTGAAAGGATCCCTTTAGTCTACTAGTGGAAATAATTCCACTGTGCCTCTGTAATAGGACTTTCAAACTATTTCCTCTTCTGAACGTGAACCCAGGTTTACTACCTAATTTGTCCAACAATTGATAATTGTTGGAGATGAAGTACCAATTTTTATACAAAATAAATTGTATTGCTTTAAAATCGGTACTAAATTTAGTGATAAAATTACAATCAAAAGTGTTCATATTGTGAACACTATGGTCAGTTGACTGCCTATGATCAATACTTATGGTTGTAGTTGCCTCTCCATTGGTAGTCACAACCGGGCTCACCGTCATATCCACCGTGTGTTTAGTTGGTAACAATGGTGAAAAATTCCCCAGTGTTCTTTTAATGTTAATCTCTTGTAGTAAATCGTCGAACAAATGTACCGGATAATCCCTGTTGATGGACATAATTTTTAAGAAGTCGCATTCCTTCTGGAATAAGACTTCGGTACTGCAAATCCTGGGCCTTGAATTAGTTGTCCCTTAATGATTGCTTTCTTTTGTTTGTATGGGTGACAACTCTTGAAATGTAATAGGGAGTTACAATATGTAGGTTTTCTGTAAATACTTGAAAAGTATTCACCCTTTATTACATCTTTACATAGTTTAATGTCCAAGTAATCAATCTCTTCATCAGAGAAGTGAGAAGTAAACCTTAAAAAAGATGTGGTGTCATTAATAGCAACCACAAACTCCTCTGCTTCTTTCTGGTCACCCTTAAACAAAATAAAGATATCATCCAGGTACCTGATGTAGAATTTAATTTTAGCTTTCCTGGACTGGCAATTGAAAATATTTTCTTTCTCCCAATGGGCCATAAACAAATTAGCCACACTGGCTCCGCAAGGGGACCCCATGGCGACCCTTGCTTCTGTAGAAAATATTTACCATTAAATGCAAAGTAATTAGATGATAAAATTATGTCCAGTAACTGAGTAACTACATTGATTTCTTTTTTATTTGCTTTCAAATCCATTAACATTAGGAAATCCATTCAGTTGCCTCAGAATGAGGAATAGATGTATATAAATCGATGACATCTATTGTTAAAAAATTAACTGTTTCATCGAATTCAATATTACTAATCTTATCCAGAAACATCCAGGAATCCTTACAAATGTGAGGTACTTCCTTTAGATATTTTGAAAGGATAGTGTCCACTAGTTGGGCACAAGGGTAAGTCAACGAAAGTCTGCTATCTATCAGGGCTCGAAAAGGGGGTTTCTTGGCATCTTTGTGGATCTTAGGGATCCCGAAGATTACAGGGGTTTTGGGCATCTGGATATCTATATAATTATAGGTGTCAAGATCGATGTCCCCATGCAAAAAGAGATCCCTAAAGTAACTTCTATTTCTTCTATATGAAGTGTTTACTTCATTTAATGATGATGGAATGTAAGCTGGCCCTTCAAGTATGGTTTCCATGATATTATCATATTTACATATATCAAAGATGGCCAGGCCACCTCCTTTATCTGGTTTTATAGCCCTTACTTGTGCTTTACTTAACCTATCCAGTTCGATAAGTTGGTCCTTTGTTGCATTTTTGCTGAAATTAAATCTACTATTTTTATTTAAATCAAGGTGTCTCATGTCTAATTCACACACTTTCTCAAAAAGAAGTAGACCTGTATGTAAAGGTGGGTTATAGGTGCTGCAAGCTTTAAGCCTGACCTAGCAATGGTCCCTTGGTTGTCAAACATCAATTTTAAGTTTAACTTCCTAACAAAAGTTTTTAGATCAATAATGGTCCTAACCAAATCGCAACCAGAAGAAGGGACAAAATTGTTCCCATAAGCTAGCAGTTCGACTAAGTTAGGGCTGATCTGAAATGAGGAGAAATTATAGATTTTAAAATCACCCTTCTGGTTGAGCAAAATAGTTACATCATCAGTATCACTAAGACTATTAACAGGTGATAAAATCAGTTCTTGTTGTTCCAGTTCTTTTTCTGGTACTGGCGACCTGTTCTTTGTCCTAAAAAACAGTCATTGTCAGCTTCCCCAGGTCTTTCCCTGTTGTCATTTTTGCTCCTGGTATTATAAAATCTCCTTCCATTATTTCTTTCAACTGTTGCTTTAGTCGAGTCGTTAGCCACCTGTCCTTCTACATACTGTTCACTTCTTTCAGATGGTGGAATGTCATTGCCATCCCCATCTCTTACATTATTATGATCAATATCATTAAGGCGGGGGAACTCCTTAAGTTTAGGGTAAGCAGAGTTGTTTTGGTAACTCAGTCTATCACGAGAAAGCTTTTATTCTTGGTCACTTTAAATTTTTCAATCACCCCATCGATGCTAGAGAAAATTCTGGAATAATCAAATTTGTATCTTTCAAATTCCAGGTTTTTCTTAAGCTCCTTGTCAAGTGAGTTCACTTCATCCAATAGCCTTGTTATCTCCATATTATAATATTTAACAATTAGTTCTAATAATTGTAGCCCTTGGTTGTCGAACAGAAGCGCCAGTTCTTTAAAAAAGTCATTATTAATAAACAAGGTGGTGGGGCAAAAGTTAGACCGTAGACCTTTCGGTATAAGCCTTTCTTTAATGCATTGGTTGAAGTAGGCTACTTCCAATTGTAATTTTTTTAACTTTAATAGTTTAATGTCAAAATCCTTTAGTAAGTTATTGATAGAAATTCCACTTACTGAAATCGATCCGGAGCTGGACCCTGGAATATCAGTGTGGTTGCCGAAAACAAGATTGTCGGTATTATGTATCCACAAGCCCAAGTTTGGAACACCAGTTATACCTGGAGGCATTGGTAGCGTTCCCGCATGCCCTGCTGTCATAGCATGGTTTTGGAAACCGGAACTGCCCCAAGGAATAGGTTGTCCAACCAAGACGCTTTCTTCGTCCTGCCTAGGTTGCCCTGCTGGTATGGAAAAGCCGGTATTTGACGAACTGGAAACCCCGGTAATTAACGGGTTATCGTCGTTCCTTCTACACGGCTCCTCGGCAAAATTAAGCCTTCCTGTGGTATTCAAACCACCCGTGGAGGTCCCGTTCGCTTTCGGTGCAGCATCAAGCCTTTGGTGGAGGGATTCCAATCTATCGGACATCTTATCCATTCTTGATGTAAAAGCCCTTATAAGGGCTGTTAGATCAGCTTGTTCGTTGTTAGAACTGGAAGTCCCAGTATTAAACATATTAGGGCTAGCAGAGATGGGTGAACCGCTAATAGACATACTGTAGGATTACGGAAAAAGTACAAACTCTTGAAACACACAAATGCGATCACCAAATTAGCCAGCTCCTACAGGCAAAAGCCACAAGGAGTAATCTTTCCTTAAATACCAGAAGGTGTGCCTACACCAATAAAAAGCAAACGAAACCACCGATACTTGAATAAAACCTTAACGCCAAGTTTATTTAAAATAACAAATGCGTTTTCGCTGAAGTACAACCACAGCTTCATCAGAGATTTGCAAATAGCCCGCCAAACTCAGTTTTTATACACACGTCATAGCGTGTGCCTAGCATAGATGTTAAAGGGCTATGCTTATAATTATGTATAAAATTTATAAAACATACAATCACTGAATTTAATGTGTATCAACTAGATATTCTATTAGCCATAATTTAAATACACATGGGACTAAGTAAAAACTACGTAAAAACTTTCTAACATACATAAAATAAATACATTTAAACAAACCCTAACATGGTTTAACCATTATTATTAAAATATGTCATAACATTGCGTGTTGGTTTAATTTGCATAACATCAAAACCTGTCCGTCTTTATTTGACATTATTGCTTCCATCCCGAACTACCTATACATGATCCCAGGCCAACATCCCCTTAAAATTGGACAATTGTTGTTCATTATTAAATATGCCTTAAGACCACATGAAATACTTTACTCTAATTAACCGAATAAGTTTTAGTTGACATTATAATAGAATACCTTACATCTACAAATTTGTGTGACATATAGTTCTTGATGTAAATTGAATAAGTAAATATTTGGCCACCTTATGGCCAATTATATTAATGTGATAGTCATATTAAATGTACTAAGTATATAACAACCTCACCCTTCCTAAGCTTTTGCTACCCTGTATACTCTAAAGGGTGTTGGCCAAATCATGATATCTATCTTTTATAACTTCTTAGTTTGAGTATGCATGTTATATTACAATGCTCGTTCAAACCGGGGTATGAGAAGGCGTCCAACCTCAACTGCCATTCTAATTCTTTGCTTTCTAGAAACAGTGAAGTTGGTCCCCCTCTTCCTGTATTCAAGATTTGGTCAATAGGTGTGAATTCAAAACTGTGTCCTGCATTTTTTGTGGTATGTTTAGCTAAAGCGTTCTCAATGTTTTGTTTCCTCATAGCATACACGTGTTCGTAAATTCTGTCCCTCAGCCTTCTATCAGATTTACCTATGTAGAAGGCTGGGCAACAGTTACACGTTGCCAAGTAAACTATAGATTTTGACTCACAATTCAGTTTTTTGTTAATACCAAATTGTTTACCACGGATGTTGAAAACACTTGTTGCTTTCACTAGATGGCAATAGTTACACTGCCCACATTGAAAGGATCCCTTTAGTCTACTAGTGGAAATAATTCCACTGTGCCTCTGTAATAGGACTTTCAAACTATTTCCTCTTCTGAACGTGAACCCAGGTTTACTACCTAATTTGTCCAACAATTGATAATTGTTGGAGATGAAGTACCAATTTTTATACAAAATAAATTGTATTGCTTTAAAATCGGTACTAAATTTAGTGATAAAATTACAATCAAAAGTGTTCATATTGTGAACACTATGGTCAGTTGACTGCCTATGATCAATACTTATGGTTGTAGTTGCCTCTCCATTAGTAGTCACAACCGGCTCACCGTCATATCCACCGTGTGTTTAGTTGGTAACAATGGTGAAAAATTCCCCAGTGTTCTTTTAATGTTAATCTCTTGTAGTAAATCGTCGAACAAATGTACGGATAATCCCTGTTGATGGACATAATTTTAAGAAGTCGCATTCCTTCTGGAATAAGACTTGGTACTGCAAATCCTGGACGATCTAATTAGTTGTCCCTTAATGATTGCTTTCTTTGTTTGTATGGGTGACAACTCTTGAAATGTAATAGGGAGTTACAAAATGTAGGTTTTCTGTAAATACTTGAAAAGTATTCACCCTTTATTACATCTTTACATAGTTTAATGTCCAAGTAATCAATCTCTTCATCAGAGAAGTGAGAAGTAAACCTTAAAAAAGATGTGGTGTCATTAATAGCAACCACAAACTCCTCTGCTTCTTTCTGGTCACCCTTAAACAAAATAAAGATATCATCCAGGTACCTGATGTAGAATTTAATTTTAGCTTTCCTGGACTGGCAATTGAAAATATTTTCTTTCTCCCAATGGGCCATAAACAAATTAGCCACACTGGCGACGCAAGGGGACCCCATGGCGACCCCTTGCTTCTGTAGAAAATATTTACCATTAAATGCAAAGTAATTAGATGATAAAATTATGTCCAGTAACTGAGTAACTACATTGATTTCTTTTTTATTTGCTTTCAAATCCATTAACATTAGGGAAATCCATTCAGTTGCCTCAGAATGAGGAATAGATGTATATAAATCGATGACATCTATTGTTAAAAAGTTAACTGTTTCATGAATTCAATATTACTAATCTTATCCAGAAACATCCAGGAGTCCTTACAAATGTGAGGTACTTCCTTTAGATATTTTGAAAGGATAGTGTCCACTAATTGGGCACAAGGGTAAGTCAAGGAAAGTCTGCTATCTATCAGGGCTCGAAAAGGGGTTTCTTGGCATCTTTGTGGATCTTAGGGATCCCGAAGATTACAGGGGTTTTGGGCATCTGGATATCTATATAATTATAGGTGTCAAGATCGATGTCCCCATGCAAAAAGAGATCCCTAAAGTAACTTCTATTTCTTCTATATGAAGTGTTTACTTCATT
Source organism: Protopterus annectens (assembly GCF_019279795.1). Taxonomy (NCBI): domain Eukaryota; kingdom Metazoa; phylum Chordata; order Ceratodontiformes; family Protopteridae; genus Protopterus; species Protopterus annectens. The sequence goes on from NC_056726.1 coordinate 1,942,959,738, forward strand.
TAATGATGATGGAATGTAAGCTGGCCCTTCAAGTATGGTTTCCATGATATTATCATATTTACATATATCAAAGATGGCCAGGCCACCTCCTTTATCTGGTTTTATAGCCCTTACTTGTGCTTTACTTAACCTATCCAGTTCGATAAGTTGGTCCTTTGTTGCATTTTTGCTGAAATTAAATCTACTATTTTTATTTAAATCAAGGTGTCTCATGTCTAATTCACACACTTTCTCAAAAAGAAGTAGACCTGTATGTAAAGGTGGGTTATAGGTGCTCGCAAGCTTTAAGCCTGACCTAGCAATGGTCCCTTGGTTGTCAAACATCAATTTTAAGTTTAACTTCCTAACAAAAGTTTTTAGATCAATAATGGTCCTAACCAAATCGCAACCAGAAGAAGGGACAAAATTGTTCCCATAAGCTAGCAGTTCGACTAAGTTAGGGCTGATCTGAAATGAGGAGAAATTATAGATTTTAAAATCACCCTTCTGGTTGAGCAAAATAGTTACATCATCAGTATCACTAAGACTATTAACAGGTGATAAAATCAGTTCTTGTTGTTCCAGTTCTTTTTCTGGTACTGGCGACCTGTTCTTTGTCCTAAAAAACAGTCATTGTCAGCTTCCCCAGGTCTTTCCCTGTTGTCATTTTTGCTCCTGGTATTATAAAATCTCCTTCCATTATTTCTTTCAACTGTTGCTTTAGTCGAGTCGTTAGCCACCTGTCCTTCTACATACTGTTCACTTCTTTCAGATGGTGGAATGTCATTGCCATCCCCATCTCTTACATTATTATGATCAATATCATTAAGGCGGGGGAACTCCTTAAGTTTAGGGTAAGCAGAGTTGTTTTGGTAACTCAGTCTATCACGAGAAAGTTTTTTATTCTTGGTCACTTTAAATTTTTCAATCACCCCATCGATGCTAGAGAAAATTCTGGAATAATCAAATTTGTATCTTTCAAATTCCAGGTTTTTCTTAAGCTCCTTGTCAAGTGAGTTCACTTCATCCAATAGCCTTGTTATCTCCATATTATAATATTTAACAATTAGTTCTAATAATTGTAGCCCTTGGTTGTCGAACAGAAGCGCCAGTTCTTTAAAAAAGTCATTATTAATAAACAAGGTGGTGGGGCAAAAGTTAGACCGTAGACCTTTCGGTATAAGCCTTTCTTTAATGCATTGGTTGAAGTAGGCTACTTCCAATTGTAATTTTTTTAACTTTAATAGTTTAATGTCAAAATCCTTTAGTAAGTTATTGATAGAAATTCCACTTACTGAAATCGATCCGGAGCTGGACCCTGGAATATCAGTGTGGTTGCCGAAAACAAGATTGTCGGTATTATGTATCCACAAGCCCAAGTTTGGAACACCAGTTATACCTGGAGGCATTGGTAGCGTTCCCGCATGCCCTGTTGTCATAGCATGATTTTGAAAGCCGGAACTGCCCCAAGAAATAGGTTGTCCGACCAAGACGCTTTCTTCGTCCTGCCTAGGTTGCCCTGCTGGTATAGAAAAGCCGGTATTTGACGAACTGGAAACCCCGGTAATTAACGGGTTATCGTCGTTCCTTCTACACGGCTCCTCGGCAAAATTAAGCCTTCCTGTGGTATTCAAACCACCCGTGGAGGTCCCGTTCGCTTTCGGTGCAGCATCAAGCCTTTGGTGGAGGGATTCCAATCTATCGGACATCTTATCCATTCTTGATGTAAAAGCCCTTATAAGGGCTGTTAGATCAGCTTGTTCGTTGTTAGAACTGGAAGTCCCAGTATTAAACATATTAGGGCTAGCAGAGATGGGTGAACCGCTAATAGACATACTGTAGGATTACGGAAAAAGTACAAACTCTTGAAACACACAAATGCGATCACCAAATTAGCCAGCTCCTACAGGCAAAAGCCACAAGGAGTAATCTTTCCTTAACGAATACCAGAAGGTGTGCCTACACCAATAAAAAGCAAACGAAACCACCGATACTTGAATAAAACCTTAACGCCAAGTTTATTTAAAATAACAAATGCGTTTTCGCTGAAGTACAACCACAGCTTCATCAGAGATTTGCAAATAGCCCGCCAAACTCAGTTTTTATACACACGTCATAGCGTGTGCCTAGCATAGATGTTAAAGGGCTATGCTTATAATTATGTATAAAATTTATAAAACATACAATCACTGAATTTAATGTGTATCAACTAGATATTCTATTAGCCATAATTTAAATACACATGGGACTAAGTAAAAACTACGTAAAAACTTTCTAACATACATAAAATAAATACATTTAAACAAACCCTAACATGGTTTAACCATTATTATTAAAATATGTCATAACATTGCGTGTTGGTTTAATTTGCATAACATCAAAACCTGTCCGTCTTTATTTGACATTATTGCTTCCATCGAACTACCTATACATGATCCCAGGCCAACATCCCTTAAAATTGGACAATTGTTAAAGAACACAATTGTCTAAATGTTAAAGAAACTATTAAATGTTAGGAAATAATCAAAAATATAAACAAGAATATTAAACTAATAATGTTAACCATGTTAATGTTAAATTTTAAGTATTTAAAGTTTTCGTACTAGTCTATTTATTAATAATATGTGATAACAATTGTATGTTGTTTAAATTTATACATATATAAGCGCTTTGACATCTATGCTCTATGACTTATAAAACTGATTGGCTATTAATGCATTATTGATAGCACATTTTTGTTAATAAACTGGCGTTAATATTTATTGAAATATAAACGATGGTTTGCTTTGAGCAGTTCTATTATTAACTGGTTCTCTATGTCTGACACTTGACTGTTTAAAGCTTTGTATTTTAGTGTTATCAAGTTTCATATATGTGTATCATTTCGAATCTCTAGCTGTTTATACGTGGTTCGAGTTTCTGGCGCAATCTGGATCTTGCACTTCATTTAGGCTAATTTATCAGAATGAATAATGTCGTGAATCTCACCAAAACTGCTAGCAGGCTGGCACTTATACTCAGTGAAAACATTGCCGGATAATAAAGACACCGTTATTACGGGTTCAGTATATACCGCACGACGCAAAGGATGTGCTATTCGAATTTCGCTTACATAGTTAAGAATGCAATTCAATACTGTGTTAAACGTACTATACATCGCATTGAAGACTATTCGAGTCACGGATCAATCGTGGTGAACTTGTTTCATAACTAATGATTTTAATAAACTGTGTTAAACATACGAAATCTTCAACTAATTTGTAAATAGTTATAAGTCTGGCATACATGTATTGACATAAGAACTGCGTTTGAAAGATACTTAGAACTAATATTATGAAGATAACAGGCTTTGATATGAATCTGACAGGAGAAAACCATGTTGAAGATCAAAATTGTATCTGATGATGAGTTAAAATAAGTAGAAACTTGGATATCCAAAAACTTGATACAAGTTCCCCTGTATGGATCATGAATGTAGATGAGGGATATAATCAGCATCTGAAGAAGTGAACGGTGTGAAGGACATGACTAAAGACATTGAAAAATGAAGGATTTAAATACCAGAAAGACAACGAGACAAGACAATGACTGTTTGGACAGGCTGTAGAAAAGAACAGGAAAACACTGTAACAATGCTTAGTGATACTGATGTAACTAGTCTTGTAACGATGATAAATCTTAATACTGATTTAAAACAATACTGAACTGCAGCTTAACAATTTGTCTGTTGACTTTGATCTAAACTTTGTGAGTTAAACAAAATTTTGCAAACCTTATGGTCACTTAAAGACAACACATATCTGGTCGGCTTAATGCATATTATTAATAATAAAAAATATTAATTAGACATCAATGATTTAAATGATAGTTAATTTGCAAAATGCAAAAAGACAAATGACTGGATGGAAGTACAAGTAGGCATAAACAGAAGGAGGTGGCCTGGCCATCTTTGATATATGTAAATATGATAATATCATGGAAACCAACGAAGGCCAGCATTCCATCATCATTAAATAGTAAACACTTCATATAGAAGAAATGAGACTTTGGATCTCTTTGCATGGGGACATGATCTTGATATATGATACAGATAAACTAATCTTGGATCCCTAAGATCACAAAAATCTGACAGAGCTTGATTGCAACTGTGGACACTATCCAAATATCTGAGTCATTTGGATTCAGATGTGAGATTGGTTGATGAAACAGTTAGCAATAATGTATTATGTCATCTATTCTCATTCTGAATGAATTTCTAATGTAGGATTTGAAAAAAAGAATCGGTTACTGGACATATTATCTCATTACTTTGCATTTAAGGTAATATTTTCTGCAGAAGCAAGCCAGTAATGGCCATATAAAGAAAATTTTCCATCAAAGAATTAAATTACATCAGACCTGGATATCTTATTTTGTTTGGGGTGACCAAGAGCTGTTGTGAATTGACCACATCTTTGGTTTACTTCTCCTGATGAAAAATGAGCTGTAAAAAGGTGAATACTTTTCAAGATTAAAAACCATGTAACTCTATTCAAAGTTGTCACCCTAACAACATCGTGGACAGCTTGTGCTCTTAGTTGAAGAATCGAATTATGTCCAGATACGGACATTGTATACAAGATTGCTACTGAAATCACCATTACTAACACCGGATATACGAGTGTAACCAGGTGGCACACATAATAGATCATGTCAACTGTCATGTTCAACATATGTTAGATCACTAAATTGCCGATTTTAAAACAATTTATTTTGTAAACTTGCATCTCAACATATCGGTGTTGACAAAGTAAACTGTTCAAAATTGAAAGTCTGGTACAGGGATATTCTGCAACAAAAGGATCCTTTCAATGTGGGCATAACTGCCATCTGTGCAACAATGTGGTAAATTGGTATAACAAAAACTGTTGAGTCAAAATCTATAGTTTACGGCAACTAGTTGCACCCTTTACATGAATTGATAACTGAAAATGGGCTTAGACTCATTGAACAACATGCAAAAATGTAAGGACAATTTGAAACTGACAGGAAGAACCAACCGTTTGAAAACAAAGATTGAATGGAGTTGGATGTTAGGAGCAATATACTGAAACTGAAGTTATAAAAGAATCATGTTTGGCCAGCTGAGCAACAGATGATGTTGTATCTGTAATTTGACTATCACATAATATATTGCCAGTACTCATTAATCAAGAACTATGTACACAGGAATTCAATGACTATTTTAAAGTAAGGGTTAAATATTAAAATGAACAACAGATGTAAGCTGATTTTGTATATCAGATAAGCGGTGAAATTAAACCAATATGACATAATATGTTAAACCAGTTAGATTTAAATTATTATGTAGTTAGGATACGTTTTAGTCCCTTTTCTAGATTCTGTTGATACACATTATTGATGTTTAAAATTTTAACATAATTATAAGCATGCCTTTAACATTTAGGTCAGGCTTAAACTTTGCACTATGACACTTTAATAAATCTTAGCTTTTATTAAGTGTGTAGCATTGTGACACCTTGAATTTTATATGATTAACTAAACTGATAACAACTAACGGATATAAATGAATAACAAAGTTGTTAGTCATATTCAATAACTATTTAAAAATAAATAAATTTATTTTAATGTTCTCAATTTTTAATGTAGTTCAGAGATGTCTTAAAATTACTCTATGGTTGTAAGCTGTAATTTATGATGCATTTGTTCAAGTTTTACTTTTCCGTAATTTCAGTGTTCAGTATGAAGCTGCATATATCTGTAAATGGCAGCACCAATGAATTTTTATCACTGACACATGAGGAACAGGGGCTTTAAAAAGAAGAGTATTTATATGGGATAACATTCCCTGACTTCATCATCTGCAGGACAGGGGAAACAGGTGCTGACTTTGAGGGAACATGGGCTAAATTCTTGGCTATGCTTATAAGGGCCTCCAGGCCAATAGCCAAGTATCATCCTATGAACCTATGAATATGGATAAAGAATTATTTTAAGATAGGACTGAGCCCATTTGCCTTTAAGTTGATCATAGTGACTCCTCTAAACTGCCAAAGATGAGTGTGACAACATTTTGTTTAACCTGTCTGCCATAATGAACATTTGATCAAAATGTCCTGAAGCAAATATGAATGGACAGGCTTCTATTGCACTTGGTGCTTGATGAGTGTTGGCCATGTTAGTTATATTGCATTGAGAACATCCTTAATTTTTCATACAGCTCTATATCTCATAGGTAAAGCAAAATTCCCTAAATATGTTTAATAACATATAAAAGCATATGTTACTGGTAAATATTCGAAAAAATGCAATGACTAATGTTAGCATGCAACTACAAAAAAGATGTGGAATACAGCACAGGTGTAACAAAAAGAAGTGTTACAGTTATTTTATAAAGAGACAATCAAAAGACACTAAAGTGACTTGTGCAATTATTTTATTGGATGTGATTAAAACAATGCTCTAAATAGACTTAGATAAAAAATTCATGTTGAAAGAGCCACAACCTGGCAATGGTGTTATTGAATTATTGGTGTTCATAGGTTCATAGGTTCATACTAGGCTATCTGCCCTAGGGCATTTATTAGCCTAGCCAGAGTTGTGTGGCTTTCACCACCCCTTAGTTTGAAGAATACTATACCCATTAGTTTGCCGTGCCTCTGTCCAGCAGTGATACAGAGATGATCCCCGGGGTAAACCTACGATCTCCCATCCACTGGTCAAGATTCCTCTTGAACAGAGCCAGCGAGGTGCTCTGTCTCACATGGACTGGGATTCTGTTCCACAGCATAGGGAGTCTCTGGGTGATGAATCTGTCTCTCCGGCACGTCCTATTTATATCCGTGTTGAGGTTTAAGTCTCTTGCTCTTGTGGCTCTGGTGGATTTGGATTTTTTGAGGTGGAGCATGTCCATTAATTCCGGGTTGGACATGGCCTTTTATGTCAGGCACAGGTCACCTCTGAGCGGACGGTATGTGACTGAATAGAGCTGGAGTTTCTTCAGTCGGGCAGCATATGGCATATTTTTGAGCCCCGAGCCCCTTTATCCTTTTGGTGAGGAACTTTTGGGGTCTTTCCAATTGCTGCAGGTGTCAGGTAAGATACATTCCGAATGGGGCATTGTACTCAATCATTGGTCTGATAAGTGAAGAGTACATGGGAACAATGATCTGGATGTGAATCCCTTCATAATCAGGTGGACAATGTAGAAGGTCCTCCTAACCACTTTGGCAGTGTGAGTGTCAAAAGAAAGGTTACTGTCAACTTGGGTCCCCAGGTCCCGGATAACCTCTTCTGTGCTTAATGGATTGCCACCTATGTGGTAACTTGGGGTTACCTTGTTTTACCAAAGGGTATGACTATACATTTTTGACGTTTAGCTTAGGCCATGGCTCTGGCACCAGTTATCCGTTTCTATGAGACCTCTCTGAAGGATATCTGTGTCTGATGGATTTACAACTATGGCGCCCAGTTTGCAGTCATCCGCAAACTTTATCAGCCACAATCCCCCTATGTTTGCCTGCACTTCTGAAAAGTAGATGCCGAACAAGAGGGGGCCCAGGACTGAGCCCTGTGGGACATCGCTTGTGACCGGCATGGAGTCTGACATGGCACCAGCAACTCTAACCCTGTGGGTTCTGTCCTTGAACCGGTTTGCAACCCATCTTGTGACATATGGGTTTACATTTAAGCTGGTGACCTTTCTATGATACCCGAGTGGGGTATTGTGTCGAAAGCTTTTGCAAGGTCAAGGTAGGCTGTGTGAACTGCCTTACCCTCATCAATGGCCTTGGTGACTGTTTCAAAAAGTGACCAAGTTCAAGAGGCATGATCTGCCCTTGACAAAGCCATTGGGTAGGATCCAATGTCTGTAGGTCCCCTATGTCTTTATTTATGAGTTCCATTATGCCCATTCCTTTCTTTTTCAGGGGGCAGCCTTTTTGCCCGACCAGGCCTTGTTAAAAGCTTATTTTGGGCCGGTAAAAGATTACCAGGGTCCCGGGGGGAGGGGTAGATATTTCTCCTTTTGGGGGAGGGAGGGTTTTAATGAACAACAATTGTCCAATTTTAAGGGGATGTTGGCCTGGGATCATGTATAGGTAGTTCGGGATGGAAGCAATAATGTCAAATAAAGACGGACAGGTTTTGATGTTATGCAAATTAAACCAACACGCAATGTTATGACATATTTTAATAATAATGGTTAAACCATGTTAGGGTTTGTTTAAATGTATTTATTTTTATGTATGTTAGAAAGTTTTTACGTAGTTTTTACTTAGTCCCATGTGTATTTAAATTATGGCTAATAGAATATCTAGTTGATACACATTAAATTCAGTGATTGTATGTTTTATAAATTTTATACATAATTATAAGCATAGCCCTTTAACATCTATGCTAGGCTGCGCTATGACGTGTGTATAAAAACTGAGTTTGGCGGGCTATTTGCAAATCTCTGATGAAGCTGTGGTTGTACTTCAGCAGCATTTGTTATTTTAAATAAACTTGGCGTTAAGGTTTTATTCAAGTATCGGTGGTTTCGTTTGCTTTTTATTGGTGTAGGCACACCTTCTGGTATTCGTTAAGGAAAGATTACTCCTTGTGGCTTTTGCCTGTAGGAGCTGGCTAATTTGGTGATCGCATTTGTGTGTTTCAAGAGTTTGTACTTTTTCCGTAATTTCAGTGTTCAGTATGAAAGCTGCATATATCTGTAAGAAATGGCAGCACCAATGGGAATTTTTTATCACTGACACATGACGGAACAGGGGCATTAAAAAGAAGAGTATTTATATGGGATAACATTCCCTGACTTCATCATCTGCAGGACAGGGGAAACAGGTGCTGACTTTGAGGGAACATGGGCTAAATTCTTGGCTATGCTTATAAGGGCCTCCAGGCCAATAGCCAAGTATCATCCTATGAACCTATGAATATGGATAAAGAATTATTTTAAGATAGGACTGAGCCCATTTGCCTTTAAGTTGATCATAGTGACTCCTCTAAACTGCCAAAGATGAGTGTGACAACATTTTGTTTAACCTGTCTGCCATAATGAACATTTGATCAAAATGTCCTGAAGCAAATATGAATGGACAGGCTTCTATTGCACTTGGTGCTTGATGAGTGTTGGCCATGTTAGTTATATTGCATTGAGAACATCCTTAATTTTTCATACAGCTCTATATCTCATAGGTAAAGCAAAATTCCCTAAATATGTTTAATAACATATAAAAGCATATGTTACTGGTAAATATTCGAAAAAATGCAATGACTAATGTTAGCATGCAACTACAAAAAGATGTGGAATACAGCACAGGTGTAACAAAAAGAAGTGTTACAGTTATTTTATAAAGAGACAATCAAAAGACACTAAAGTGACTTGTGCAATTATTTTATTGGATGTGATTAAAACAATGCTCTAAATAAGCTTAGATAAAAATTCATGTTGAAAGAGCCACAACCTGGCAATGGTGTTATTGAATTATTGGTGTTCATAGGTTCATAGGTTCATACTAGGCTATCTGCCCTAGGGCATTTATTAGCCTAGCCAGAGTTGTGTGGCTTTCACCACCCCTTAGTTTGAAGAATACTATACCCATTAGTTTGCCGTGCCTCTGTCCAGCAGTGATACAGAGATGATCCCCGGGGTAAACCTACGATCTCCCATCCACTGGTCAAGATTCCTCTTGAACAGAGCCAGCGAGGTGCTCTGTCTCACATGGACTGGGATTCTGTTCCACAGCATAGGGAGTCTCTGGGTGATGAATCTGTCTCTCCGGCACGTCCTATTTATATCCGTGTTGAGGTTTAAGTCTCTTGCTCTTGTGGCTCTGGTGGATTTGGATTTTTTGAGGTGGAGCATGTCCATTAATTCCGGGTTGGACATGGCCTTCTATGTCAGGCACAGGTCACCTCTGAGCAGACGGTATGTGACTGAATAGAGCTGGAGTTTCTTCAGTCGGGCAGCATATGGCATATTTTTGAGCCCCTTTATCCTTTTGGTGAGGAACTTTTGGGGTCTTTCCAATTGCTGCAGGTGTCGGGTAAGATACATTCCGAATGGGGCATTGTACTCAATCATTGGTCTGATAACTGAAGAGTACATGGGAACAATGATCTGGATGTGAATCCCTTCATAATCAGGTGGACAATGTAGAAGGTCCTCCTAACCACTTTGGCAATGTGAGTGTCAAAAGAAAGGTTACTGTCAACTTGGGTCCCCAGGTCCCTGATAACCTCTTCTGTGCTTAATGGATTGCCACCTATGTGGTAACTTGGGGTTACCTTGTTTTTACCAAAGGGTATGACTAAACATTTTTTGGCGTTTAGCTTAAGGCAATGGCTCTGGCACCAGTTATCCGTTCCTATGAGACCTCTCTGAAGGATATCTGTGTCTGATGGATTTTCAACTATGGCGCCCAGTTTGCAGTCATCTGCAAACTTTGTCAGCCACAATCCTCCTATGTTTGCCTGCACTTCTGAAAAGTAGATGCAGAACAAGAGGGGGCCCAGGACTGAGCCCTGTGGGACACCGCTTGTGACCTGCTTGGAGTCTGACATGGCACCAGCAACTCTAACCCTGTGGGTTCTGTCCTTGAGCCAGTTTGCAACCCATCTTGTGACATATGGGTTTACATTTAAGCTGGTGAACTTTTCTATGATACCCGAGTGGGGTATTGTGTCGAAAGCTTTTGCAAGGTCAAGGTAGGCTGTGTGAACTGCCTTACCCTCATCAATGGCCTTGGTGACTGTTTCAAAAAAGATGACCAAGTTCAAGAGGCATGATCTGCCCTTGACAAAGCCGAATTGGGTAGGATCCAATGTTTGTAGGTCCCCTATGTCTTTATTTATGAGTTCCATTATGATCCTCTCCATAGCTTTGCAGACCAGGCTTGTTAAGCTTATGGGGCGGTAATTACCAGGGTCCGTAGAAGCACCGCCTTTGTGGAGTGGGACCACAGTTGCCATACGCTACTCTTTGGGTACGTATCCTGTGGTAAGGCTAAGATTAAACAGCAGCCTTATGTGTGGGTTGAGTTCCTCATTGAGTTTGTGTAGCACACAGCCGGGGACACCATCTGGTCCCATTGATGCTGTGTTTTTAGCTTTAGAGAGAGCAGCTCTCACCTGGGCATTTGAGATGTTTGGGAGGCTACACTCTGCTGGGATAGATATTTCTCCTTTTGGGGGGGAGGGAGGGGAGAAATTTTCACTGAACCTGTCTGCCAGTATGTTTGCAATGTCTGTGGGTTCAGTGATTTTTGTATCATTTTGGACTAATTCTGAGCATATCTGGGAGTTTCCACCCAGATTTCTAACATAGCTAAAGAAGGCCTTATGATTGTCTTTTGAGTCCTTGGTGATTTTTCTCTCAAAGTTGGCCTTGGATGATTTTATAAGTGATCGTAGTTTTTTACTAGTATTGATCAGAGATGTCTTCCCTTTTAGGGATTTTTCTCTATCTTGTAGTAGCTTTCTCCTCTTGTTGTAAAGTTTGTTTATGGCTGGGGTCCACCAGATCGGGCGCTTGCCTTTGGTGGAAAGGGTCTTGATTTTATTTGGGATTGCTTGATCCATGCAATCCTGGAGGTGCTCAGAAAGCATTTGTAAGGGATTCAGCAGCGTGGGTTGTGGTTTCCAATGGCTCAGGGGCCTTGAAGGATACCACACCAGTCTTAAGAAGTGTGAAGTTGGCTTTTGAGAAGTTCTTCACTGTGGTCTTTTTTGTTGGGGGTGGGGGCGGGATGTGGATCTCCAGTGAGATTAGTTTATGGTCTGATCTCACCAATGAGGGGTATACTTCTGGTGTGGAGCATTTTGTCCCCATGTTTGTGATGATCAGGTCTAGTATATTTTCACCTCTTGTGGGAATGGTGACAAGTTGTTCCATAGCATTTGAGTTTATGAACTCCAGGAACCTTTGGGCTAGGGTATTGGGGCTTGAGTAATGTTCCCAGTCTATGTTTGGGTAGTTGAAGTCACCCAATATGATGGTGTTTGGAGAGACATTTATACTCTCCAGTGTCTTCAGGAAGGCTGTGTGGGGTTCCTGAGTTTGAGAGGGTGGCCTGTAACATGCTACAAACTGTAGAGCAGTTTTGCCTATGGTTAATTGCACCTGAATGGTCTCTGATGCTTCGTGAGTTGCCACCAGCCTGGAGGTGTGGGTATCCTTGATGAATATGGATACACCCCTCCTTTTGTGGTACGGTCCGGGTTTTGGGGCGGAGCATGATATGAGGTAAAACCTGATAGTGCCGGGGTGCTCTCAGGAGCCTTGAACCAGGTTTCAGTCACAGCACAGACATCGATGTTCTCCATACTGAGGAGGGCTTCGAGGGCGTGCATCTTGAGATTTAGACTTCTGGCATTGAACAGCATTACCCTTAGTTTTTTTTCCATTATTGTTTTCTAGGGCGGTGGGTTTAGAATTTGAGCCTTGCCTAAAAAAGGCACTATGGGGGTGGCAAGAGCCTTTGCCAATATCCGGAAACCCAGGGGTGACAGGTGCAAGCCGTCCCTTGCAAAGCAGCGTGGCTTGTCAAGCATGTCATTCCAGGCAGACAGACATTGGATCCCCTTAGAATGACACCAGAAATTAAGCCAATTATTAAAACTGATCATTTTGTCTCTGTATTGTGGCATCATTTTTGGTGAAGGTAGGATACTGCTCAGGGTCAGGGTCATACCAGCCTGGGCTACATAATCTGAGAGCTCCTTTATGTCTCTTTTTATGTAGTCCAGGGAGGTACGTCTCAGGTCATTCACACCGGCATGGACAATGACTGAGTCATACTTGTACTTGCTGTGGAGTGACCTGAGTGCTTGTGTTATGTGGCGGATTCTAGCGCCCGACAGGCAGCTTACTGTGACCCTCTCCTTGTTCAGTCTGGTGAGTGGGACGTCAGTGTGTCTGACTATGGAGTCACCTATGACAAGTGTGTCAGGCATTGTGTTTGGCCTTAAGGGCTGTGACTGATTTGCACACTGACTTTGTGATCTATGTGTTGCTTGTGCTATGTCATGAGGTGGCAGTTGTTTGGGTGTCTGCTTTGGAGGCCTCTGCTGTTTTGGTAGATTTTTGATCAGTGCCTCCGAGTATGTCTTTGTGTATTTATGTGTTTGATTTGTAGTTGTGATAGTTCTATGTGAGACTGGGTTTGTGGTGTGTGTGGTTACCTTCTCCTCCTGTCTGGTTTTGCCAGTCCTGAGTTGAGAGAGCTCGGCCTCCAGTCTGGCTATATAGTTGCATCTCTCGCATGTATTTGTGTTTTGTGAGAGGAGGAGAGGGTTGTCTGTGTACATGAGTCAATTGTAACATTACCTCAATATTCCCAGATTCACCAGCTGAGCAGGAGAGGATGCTAGCAACTGACCCTTTGACATGCTAGAAGAAATGAAAAAGTTTGCTGTGTAACTGAGTCAGGAAGGACCTATAGGGAAGTGGGTACTCAAGGGGGTTTTAAGCTAGTGAAGTACTTTGTATAATATAGAAGTGCTTTACCTGACTAAAAAATGCTTTAGGGAACAAGTGCTGAGCTTTACAGATAGAGAATAGACTGTTTAGATTACAAGTAGAGCAGTTCTAAGGGAAAAAATGAAGAGCAGACTTTACGGAGACAGAAATAGTTTAACCTTGTTTAACCGGCGCTGCCCGATGGTGCTCTAGTGGCAACTCCGCACTAAATGCAGAAAAGGCAATAAGTCAGTGGTACAGGCTAGCACACTTTAGTTGGCAGCCAAACAATTAAATTAAACAGCAAACAAACACTTTTCGACTTGAATTAGACTAATTTCGACTAAAATGTACTTTTAAGTGCAGATAATAAAAAATGCAGTAAATAACTATGAAAACAGTTAAAGCTTGCTCTAGGTAAGCAGTAGAAGGCAAAACAAATATAAAAAACAGCAGGATACTTAATCAGGAAAGCAGTCGCTTTTTTTCAGTTCTCTGTAGCCAGGAAGACTCAACAGGACCACGTGGAGCTGTGTCTGAGCAATATGGCTTCAAAAAAATGCCAGAGGCAGATTTTAACCAGGGAACTTCAAAAGAGCTAGAAATGGTCCAAAATGACCAATTACTACAGCTTCTTGTGCTGAGGTCACTTCCCTCAAGGACAGGTAGGCTATTCAATATGTTGTTATTGTTATTATTGAAAGTGTGGGATTATAATACCTAAAGTACTTTTATATGGAGAAAATATCCAATATTTAATAATTGATGAGCAATTTCACTTTATAATGTAAGTTTGATGTGTTTTATGACTGGGTCACAAAACAGTGAACACAAGACCTCAGAATTATTCGACTTCAAACCACAGTGAAAATTAGTAAACCATAAAAAAGGTTGCCTCTCTGAACTCCTGCATCTCATAATAGATTTATATAAACTAAAGGGTAAAAAGGTCACACAGACAAACCATTACGTAAAAACTGCTAGGGAAAAACTACAAGAAATGAGGTCAATAAGAAGGCCAAAGCAGTCTATTCACAGCTAGTGGGATTTGCTTTATTAGCCTGAATATATCCATAAAGACTTAAAAAGTAAAAAGTCATGAGCATTCAGAAGTCATATAGCTGAAACACTTAATGTCCTTAATGGATCATTAGTATATATCCCATGGGCCTCAATTTCAGGAGGTTTAAAGTATCACACAATGAAAACACTAGCTTGGCTTTTTTTTTTTAGTATATATATATATATATATATATATATATATATATATATATGTGTGTGTGTGTGTGTGTGTGTGTATATTGATTCACTTGATATCCTTGAAATACTGAAATGTCAAAATTCAGTATTTCGAGGCCATAAAGTCGAAACCTAAAAACAACGAAAACTCAGAAGCGTCAAATTCAAAATCTCACACACCAGAGATTTCAAATTGGTGCTTCTACTCCACACACACACACACACACCTTCCTCCCCACACAGAAACACAAGCTCTCTACTACATAAAAGCAGGGGGGCAAGCCCCCCTGCACCCCCTACTTAAATATTCTAACTCCGAGGAAGCACTACATACAAACACACACAAAACACCACCACACAAGCTACATTCTCCTCGCCCACACGCATCACAGCAACAAAACACACTAACACACACCACAGCCCCTACCCAAAACCCTTAACACATACACACTTACCTGAATCCATAACCGCAGTGAAACACCAGAAGCACTAATTGAAAACTTCCGGTATTCGAGCATTGGAATTTCGCGCTTCTGAGGTTTCGCTCTTTTCAGGAATCCACCTTATGGGCTCGAAATACTGAATTTTGATATTTCAGTATTTTGAGCTTCTAAAGTGAATCTGTGTATATATATATATATATATATATATATATATATATATATATATATATATATATATATATATATATACACATTTATAGGTTTACTTTATAATATTAAATGGAGGTGCTCCACAGACCGAAAACTCGAAACATGGATGTTTGATTTTCCGTTTTGCTGAACATCTCTGTTCGAAAGTTCATATCAGTGAACCTATATAGAAGATTCTATTGGAACGAGAGGTGTACAAATTGGGTCTCTGACAGAGCAGCTGATGCATGGAACAGACTACCAAATTACATTAAAGCAAATACTAGTTTAGATCTTTTCAGAACAACCTGGACATGTATTATGGGAACAAGTGTTTTCATAGGTTCAAAGGTTTGTACTTGACAAACTGCACTTTTGAGCCAGTTCCAAGCCCAGTCAATTACTCCATGTGAGAATCAAACCCTGCACCTTGTGCTTATAAGGTGAACACAAAATCAACAGTCCCATACCCTCCCTGTCCATTAACCTCTTTAATTTTACTCAAGTAACCCCACTCCATCACCAGACCCAATAAAACAAATTCTCCAGGATCCACTCTTGACTGGATCTTAGTCACCCATCCAAACAAAAATTTCTAACTCTGACACCATGCATGACTCTATTAGTGACCACCTCCCAGCTTTCATTTACCATGCAACCACCTCCCATCCACACCAACATCAATATATTCAGACCTGCAACCTTAGTAAATTTGACCCTAAAACCTTCACTAACTATCTCAAACAAATGAATTGGAACATTCTAAAAACCTTTCCACTCGATAAAGCCATAGACCACTTTAATTCTACTTTCCTAGACACTCTAAATTCCCTAGCTCCACCAAGGAAAAAAGAATAAAAACTGTAACTGCCCCTTTTCTAACCAAAGAAACAAAGCAAATTATGCATCAAAGAGACAAACCCTGGAAGCCTTACCAAAAGAATAACCTTCCCAAAACCCTTCTCCAATATACATTGCTCTGTAACTTTGCAAAAAAACAAATCTTCAAAGACAAAAAAATCTTACTACACTAAGCTCCAGTCCAACCACCCCCAAAACCCTAGGCTTTTTTGGAACTCCATAAACTCACTCCTCATACCAGGCTCCAAAAATAACCCCTGTCCGGACCCAAGTAAATCTGACCTCGAATTAGCCTCATTGTTCAACTCTTTCTTCATAGAGTCAATATCTGACCTAACAAAAACTTTCCCCAACAACGACCCATCTCTCCTACATTCCACCTCATCTAATCCCCAAATAATTTTCCCCCTGTGTTTGAGCTTAAACCTGTCTCCACTAACTGCATAAAAAGACTTCTATCCAAACTTAAACCCTGCGCCAATGCACCTGACAACAACCCCTCTTCTTTATCAAGTCTGCTGCCAATGGTATAGCTCTCCTAATTAGTATCCTGATTAATAGAGTCATAAAGGAATCATATGTCCCTAAACTCTGGCATTCCACCTTTATTCTTCCTCTCCACAAGGGAGGCAAAAACACTAACATTTCAAACTTCCGCTCTATAGATCTTCTCTTGCCAGTCTCCAGAATCCTAGAAAAATGCATCCACCTCCAACTTATGCCTTTTCTGACTAAAATCCAACTTCTAACCCCTACCCAACATGGCTTCCAACCAGGCCATAGCACAAGAACAGCTCTACTCTCATTCTTAGAAACTGCCCGTCAAGCCCGAGATTCTGGGAACTTAGTATCCACAGTGCTCCTAGATCTCTCTAAAACATTCAATACTGTTTCCCATAAGCACCTTCTGTCACCTCTCAAACCTAAATCTCTCCCAAAACACTCTTTCCTGGTTCTCAAGCTGTCAGATAGATCTCAGGCTGTGAAATGGAAAAAAGTCACCTCACCTTTCTTACCCACCCATACAGGAGTACCACAGGGGTCCATCCTTGGACCAATGCTGTTTTTTTTTATCTTTATCAATAACTTTCACTCTGCTATTCCTAATGCCAAAGGCATCCAATATTCAGATGACTCTACACTTGTCTTCTCTGCCTCTAACCTCCCTGAGCTCCTGTCTAAGACTCAGACTGCCTTCTCAACTACTGAGATCTGGATGCACCAAAATCACCTTTCTCTCAATGCTAGCAAATCTAAACTACTACTATTCACACCCTCAAAATATTTCTCTTTTGATAAAATTTCCTTCCAAGTCCTTAGCCAAAGCAACTCTCCGATCGAAGTTGTTCCCTTTGCCAAACTACTCGGTGTAACTATAGACTAACAACTCAAGTTCAACATCCATATTCAGCAAAATATGAAGAAAACCCGCCAAAAACTAGGTATGCTATACAAGAAAAAACACTTCCTCTCCATTTCTACCAGGCATATTCTGGCCTCCTCTTACCTCCTCCTTCCCTCCATTCTGTACTGTGCCCCTCTACTAACTAACCTATCCTCTTCCATCACTTCCAAACTTGAAAGCTGTTATAACACAATTTCTAAATTTGCCACCAAAGCCAAACATTCCACTCATCACTGTGTCACCCTCCAATCTCTCAACATTTTAGAATTCACAAATTACCTGGACTTCCTTCAACTCACTACAGCACATAGACTAATATTTAATTCAACCAAATGCCCTGCACTAACTAACATCCTTCCCCCATTCACCCCAAATAGAACTCTCAGATCTGAACACCAAAACTTAATTACTGTCCACAAACCTAAATGTCCTGCTGGACAACTTCTCCTCTCCTTCTCCTTAGGTAAGAAATGGAACTCTCTCCCTTCCACACTAAGGACAATGTCAAACACAAACAACTTCAAAACTCAGCTTTATACCTACCTCTCCTCCAAATGGAAATGTAACTGCATTTTCCCTACCTAGAACTCTTTAACAAAAGCCCCTGGGAAGGTATCTCCTGAGTTCCTAAGCACCTTATAGCTGGCTATAACCTTCTATAGCTAATTCCCATACAATCTCTCACACTCTGTAAATATTGTAAATAACGTTTGACTTTTGACTTTAACTGTGTGAATTTGTTAAAATGAATTTGCACAATATTTTTCCACTATGGGCAATATTGCTCACGCTTTGTATTATTTGATATGCATTTGTACTTGTACTTTTATTTTTATTGGACTGCTATCTTTACTGTAATCTGTTTCATGGAGCTTTTCTCCCTGGGCCTCCACTGAAAATGGGCTCTCCGGGCCCAGTGGACTTCCCCGGTAATCAAACTGGAAATAAATAAATAAACACCTTAACCAGTATGCCAACCTCCCACCATTATAAATTACTACCAGGCTAACTGCCCTTGTGGACCATTGCAAGCCTAGCCAATTACCCCATGTGAGAATCAGTTTCTGCACCTTGTGCCTATAAAGTGAACATCTTAACCGCTATGCTATCCTTGGTGTATTGGCAGGCTAGAAGGGCATTAATGCCCATGCTTGAAATATCTGTATGTATGTATGTAACTGGGCATTCCTAAACTTGGAGAAAGCATATGACAAGATCCAAAGAAAGGTGAACTGGGCAGCCTGGTGGTGCTTCAAAGTCCCAGAAATATTGGTAGAACTAGTGCAGGTTATGTACAAGGATCCACTGACTGAAGTATAAACAGTGTTAGGTCTCACAGAGAGGTTTACAGCGGGAGTGGGAGTGTATCAGGGTTCATCTCTGAGTCCACAGCTGTTCATACTGGTGATGGACTATATTAGCAAGGAGGTCAGAGTGGGCAGATCAACAAAGTTGCTTGAAGCAAACGATGTGAAATTACATACAGACCCTGAGGAAAAACTTCAGCAAAGGGGAAGGATATGGAATGCAAAACTGAAAGTATATGGGATGAAACTGAGTACAAATAAAACAACTGTAATGGCATCAAATGGAAATCAGAAGAATTTGGGAATTTAGATAGAAGGGAAAATAGTGGAACCGGTTAACAGCTTCAAGTATCTGGGAGGAGTGTTTGAGGAGAAGGGAGGACAGAATGATGAGGTCAAAGATAGAATAATAGGGGCTGCAGCAAACTGGGAGAGAGTGCCAGGGGTAGTGTATGACAGGTGAATGCCAAAGAAGCTGAAAAGTAAGGTGCAAAAACAGTTGTGCTATCAGTACTACTGAGTGGTACAGAAACTAGGGCAGTAAAGGCAGAGCAGTTGAGGAAGCTAGAGGTGATGAAGATGAAGTGCCAAGAAGGGTGGTAGGATGCACACCGTGGGACAGACAAAGAAACAAGGACATGACAGAAGAAAACAAAGTATCTGAAATTGCAGTGAAGGTCAAAGTGAGGAGATTACAGTAGTTCATGAACATGTGCAGTAAAGCAGAATACAATCTGATAAAGAAGATTTGTAAAAGACAGAAAAAAGGTAAAGGGACAGAAGGACTGTGTGAGAGAACACCAACAACAGTCAGGCATGTCTGTTGAAGAAGATAGGAGAGTGGCATTGAACCAACAGAGATGGCGATGGTTGACATGACACCCCAACCCCATGTTGATAATGGGAAAAAGGGGGGTGATGATGATGGTGGCCATGGAGTCCCAAAGGATCTCTATCACATTATTGCAAATTTAAAATGTCGAATGTCATAAGAGCGAAAATGCCGAAAACTCGAAGTTCCGTTTTTGAGATCTCAGTACAGTGAAGATTGGGATATTTGTCCTTTCCTCACTGTAGTGCGATATTGGAGTTGGGATATATATTTAGTGGGGGGGGGGGTGCAGCTCCCAACAATGCAGAGTTCGAGTTTCAGCATTTTCACTCTTTTGAGCGTTCAACATTTTATGTCTTCGATAATATGACATAGACGTGTTCCAAAATCTAAAGTGCAAATGTGATTTAAAAAATAGTTTTTGAAGAGATAAGGAATGCTGAGGCATATGCTAGCTTACAAAATGCATGTGAAATGCAAGGGGGAAATTTTGGAAAGCTTACTGTATATGATGCCCACTTGTTAGGGCATTGCATCCAGACCAAATGAATGAGTTTTAGAGGTGAACTTGTGTGCCATGGTAGATGTTGATATAATGACTGCTATGAGAAGGCCTGGTAAATCAGTCTGGCAAACATGGCCATGTTTTCATTTTGGTATGATTTTGCACTGCAGGTTTTGTTTTTCTGTGTGGCTTAGATTCAAATGTCACTAGGTACATTGTTTAGAAGGTATAGTGCTGCGGATACCTATTCAGTAATTCAAAAGATCTATGCCTCAAAGGAAAACATAATCTGTTTGTAAATTATGCATTTGTCTACTCCTTACTTAGTACACAGTAAAAGATGACTTGAATGGTGCACAGCAAAATAGTGACTTTGGCCATTCACTGCAGCTTCACATTGAGTACTCCACATCCTAATGGTACACCACATATCAGAGCATTTAAAATGGACATCACAACAGCACTGTTCATCTTACAAGAAGCTGTTGCATGATGCATAGAAAGGCATCAACATATAAAGGCAGTGGACTATAGCAGAACAGCAATACGCCCTTTCAAGAATATAGTTTATAATGCATGAAGGGACCAATAACGTGTGAAGGAAGAGAGAGCACTGCAAAGCAGCACCCTGTCCCTTACATGTATATAGTGCTCAAGGTTTTGGGGATCGGTAATGAATGAAAAAGAGTGCACCATGTTCTGCAACCTATATAGATATAGCACCCAACAGTACTGATCGGAGAGTAACACGTGCAAGTAGATTACATGACAGGATAATATTTTCTACAATACACTATACTGATTCTTTGACATGTGATATAAGGTCCTTAAGGTTGTGTGTGTGTGTGTGTGTGTGTGTGTGTGTGTGTGTGTGTGTGTGTGTGTGTGTGTGTGTGTGTGTGTGTGTACGTCTCCCTATAAACTGCAATGCATAGCAGCACTGTGTGTTTTATATCTGCGTGGTGCTATAAATGCCACCTAACTCAACATATGGTTGTGTAGCAACCAGCACTGTGTAACCTATTGATAACAAAATAACTTTTGGGATCATTTGTTATGTGAGATGACAAAGACATGGTGATTGGAGGGTGGGATGAGACAAAACACTGATTTTTTACCAGTTTGCAAAGTACAATTTCAGATAATAGAGTGTAAAGTACTGTGGAATCTTTTGCGGCAGACACAATAACCATGGATTATTTCATTGCTATCTATTATTACAGTGAGACTATTTCTGTTAAAACAAAGAGTGCTATTTAATGAAAAAAGAAGGCAAGTTTCAAGTATGAAGTCTCAAAGTCTTCAAAGAAGATCGTTCTTACATTAGTTAAATATGTATAAGCAAGGCAGCAGAAGACCATCTGTAAAGCTTGCCTAATTCTGCAGTTAAAACGTGTAGTCGACTTCATTTTGTCAGGAAAGGGCAAAAAAGAGAAACAATTAGGGTGGAAAAGAAAAGAGAAGGGAAGAAAAGAATTTTAAAATAAATGGAAGACAAGCAGCTGGTTACAGAGCATAAGAAGAAGGTCAACATCTAAAAGAAGCAAATCATTATGGAAATGTTTAAATACATAGAGAGAGAATCCATAGAGTCAAAGTGAGCACTAGCTTTTATAAAGAGAGGTCTGTGAGAATAAGAGGACATTCTGAACTAACAAGATGGACTACTTGGGTAGGGGAACAAAAATGATGAATTATTTAACTGAGAGAGTGGTGGTTGATTTGAACAGCCCTCTGAAAAGATAATAACACGAGAAACAACAATAGAATTTCAGAAATGCATGGAACTTTCAGAAACTTATCTTTGCATATGACGGGAAAAGGACTCAAGCTGTAATTGATCCGGGGATCACTTCTGTGTCTCTGCTCAACAGTGGCACAGGAAAATAACTTTATTGGGTGGCGTAAGCCAGGAAACCTTGTTGGCTAGGCTTACATAGGCCCTTGAGCCGATAGCCTCATACCTACCTATGAACCTATAATTCACTATATAAGCAGACAAATTGGGAGACTAGGTTGGCCAGGTAGTCCCTTCCTTAATTAAAATGCATGCTTCTCTGTTTGTAAATAGAATTTTTTCAGCAGTTGATATGCAGAAAAAAATGGCATAAGTAACCTACTGGAAGCCATTTTAGAATGGAGCAAATAAAGTGTTTTGTTTAGAAGAGACTTTTTCCTGGTCAAAGAAACACAGTTTGTAAGTACAGGTGTATATAGTTAAGATGCAGTTGGGTACTCCAAATATCTGAAGACAGTTTAGTCAACTACCTTGCTTGTTAGAGAATGTCTTTGTTGTTTTACTGTAAGAAACGAAAACTTCCAGGATTGTTTAAAAATATTTTCACATGAGAACCTAACTGCATGTGGCATATTTAATTTTCTTTGTTAGCTGACTGAAATCCAGTAGGTTTTGGCCTACTCATTTTACAGGAGCATTGGCAAGTCTAGCAACTGTTTTACTTAAGAGGGAAATTAGTGCCAGCATCTAAAAATGTCAAATTGACAGCATTGATATCCTGTCTCTCTTGCTGTCTCTCTCTCTCTCTCTCTGCATCATTTAACAATTGTTGCATGTTTCTGAATATCCAGCATGTTATGAAGCAGGCAGAGAGTATAAAGAAAATAATTTACCTTATATTTCCTGTATCAGCTACACTCTTGCCATTCATCGCTAATTTCCAAAACAGTCCTGGCTCACACAAGTCAGTAATGTCCCTAGGTGTTAGCTGGCAGCATATAGCTACATAATGCATTAAGTTAGTGTTAGCTGTAGGGAAGTATGTCTTACAATATCAAAGTCTTCCTATAAACTTATGTGGTTGAATACTAATTTTAAACAAGAAGTGAAGTCCTATGGTAACTATCACTGATCTTAATTTTTATCCATAGTGCCCAGTTTTGCACGAATGCAGATGTCAAAGCATTATACATATTATTCTGGTGTTCAGTACACCATCTAGATCCTTTGGAAGATGATTACATGATTCTCTGTCTTACTTCAATAAAATACATGCAGCCTGTATTCTTAGATCCAGGCATGTCAATCTATCTAGGTTCCACTATGTAAGACCAAAGGAAACTCATCCAAAAGTAACTGTCAAATCTTAAAAGACTGAGCTTCACCTCCTTGAATACAACCTCTTAAAAGAACGTCCATGGCTAAAACCTAAAACTGTCTTTTTTTGGAGGAGGGCAAGTTCCCCTGTACCCCATGTGGTGAACATCACCCCCATATTCTTTTATGTAAATCCACTACCTCCTTTGTCACACTACCACACGGAAAGTGGAAACACTCTTATTAAGGTGTACTGAGTATCCACATTAGCTGGGATATTGCAGATCCATTACTGTAGTAGCAAACATGATTATGGGAACACAGAGTCAGCGTAATAGGAATGGGGATCTCTTGAAATCAACTAAAAAGAAGCTGACCACTTGCAAGGAAGATATATGTCTATATAGCTAAACAGATATTTTGTCTGTCCTGTCTTTGTTTTTTTTTTTTTTTAATTGATTACCAGTGAGAAGTATTATATTTTCATGGAATCAAGTTACAAGCAATAGCTAAGATAAAAGGTTTTCTAAACTTAGTAACAATCATTATGGAAGAAGATTAACTCTATATTGTGACTTAAAATATTTGAACTTCTATGGATAATATTCAACAAATTAAAAGTCAGGAAAAATGCTTACAGGTAGGGTTGCAGCTTTTCAAATGCCCAAAGTGGAACATTTTTGGTACAAACATCAGATTTGGCAGGCTGAAACATACCCATGGCCAGTACAAAGGAGAGAACTTCACTTCTTTGCCTAAATAAAAGCTTATTCTTGTAGCATTTTAGTTGCCTATTCTGTTTCTTATAACATTTAAGTGTTTCAGATACAGAATAACTATTTTATGCAACTATTACATAACATATAGGAAATAATTTTGTCCTAATATCTCAGGACATTTGCCATTTTTACAATTCTTTGCAGGACACAACTGCCCAAAAAGGGACTGTCCCTCACAACGTAGGACAGATGGTAATCCTACTTACAGGCCAATACAGCTTTATCCCATTTGAATTTACAAAGCAGTGGCAACACTCCAGCTACCAGGTATTAAAAGATGATAGACAAAGAAGAAATCAGATGGAACAATCAGATAATAAAATGCTAAGTATATTTCAAGAGAATCAGACTGTATCAGAACACATAGAATAAATATTCATAATTCAGGCAGATTTATTCATAAAATCAGTGTAAGAATGTTATAAGAAATAATAAAGTAGTTTGTTATTGAAATGTAAGGCCAGTTTAGCATCCTGAGCACAACTTTCTGAAATTAATTCATAGTTAACAGTAATGCCCCAAACAATATTATAATTTATTGATATCATATTTCATACATTATTTTTAACTGAAGATTGCAATCATATATGACATTTTTTACACTTAACACAGCTGCTTCCTTATAATTGATTATCCACAGAATATTGGAGTGCAATAAAATAATTATGTAAGTGAATAAATGAGGATTGCACTTTGTGGACAACAGCCATCAAAACTATACCTTTAGTAGCATACAAAAACACTCTACATGAAAAATGAACAAAAGACAACTGATTAGTATAAATGATAAGTACAAGTCTCCAAGAATGAGCATGGAAGTACCCTTATCAGATCTTGACAAAATCAAGCCTAGATACAGAAATGTTATTACTAAATGAAAAAGTACAGATCTACGGATAGGAAACAGAAAATTTACCCCCAGATGACCCCTGTACTACTAATGAGCAGAGGCAGCTCCTAAATGCTTTATCACATGCATGGGTCCCCTCAAATTATCTATGGTATGATCCCAGTTATCCTAATTACGGGTAATATACAACTATCAACTATGGGATAGGTAAGGTCAATCTCTAACCAAATGGAATAAGTTAATTTGAGCACAAAAGAGGGAAACTGGCTAGGCCTGAAATATCCCACAAGGGCAGCTAGCCGAGTACCTACCTATGAACCTATAGTAATTACCCATGGTGCACAAGAAACTAGCCTGCAGAAAGGTATCCTGCCATGATCATGTGTGTTGTCTATTGGCCTGGGCAAGTCCTAAACCAAAACATCTGTAAGATAACATTTAGTAGTAGTTTTTTTCCCTATAAAAAAAATGAGTCAACCTTACTGTGGCAATCTTCGGGTCCTGGCCAGACTGGAGGACGTAATAAATATCTAAATTTTACTTTACTGCTTTTCTGTTAATATTTGACAGCACAATTTCTCATCAAACGCCATGGCCAGATATGTCATCAGACATGAAATTATAATTTTTTACATAAAATAATTTGCCTTCTGGCTATTGGAAACTATTCATAATAGCAATGGTACAACCAAGAAATAAATTGTAATGTTATATTCATTTTTAACCAACAAGCTCTTAACCCTGTGTATTATTCCCTTGTGACCAGTACAGACTTTTCTGTATTGAAAACATTGCTCATTAAAGCTTCTGACAGACAAACGATAGACACCAATTAGTCAGTTCTCTGTAGCTTTAAATTAGTACTCTCATTTGTTTTCCATATCACATGCAAATATTTTCTGTGCTTTAGCTTCTGGATATGAAGCCTTAATCACTAGATTTAATTGCTGTGTATAATCCCTCTGTACAGTGATGCCTTTTGCTTTAGAGTTACAGTACTGCCATTATTCTATTCTCTTTCTAGTCAGTGTCTGCTGCAAACCTTCCCACTGTATTTTTCACCTTTGTACCTTAATTAGGTACTTAGTGGTACAAGCTGACTGCCACAGACAGCAAGCAATAAATACCCCAATTGCTTCTAATCTTTCTAATTAGTGGTACATGGTCTGCTTTCTAACAACAGTAATCAGAAGCAGAAGTCAACTATGAAATTGTTTTTTTTTTTTGCTCTTTGGGTATACAAGAAACATCTGGCCTTGTAAACTGATGAGTGGTGAAGCCAGTAGTGGGAATGTAAGGTCGGCTGTATGACTGAATAGTTTTTCCAGTATTTTCATGTGCCCTATTACATATTATATCTATCTGATGCCTTCTGATTGGAGCAATACAACATTCATCATACTTTTCTGCTTCTTGGTCAAATAAAAACAGTATAAAAGGTTTACAAAGAACACATTGCTCATTTTGTAGGTTATGTTGAATAATTTTTGTACTTATATTTCCCTATTATTTGTCTTTTTTCTTTCTTTTTTTTGTTTAGTTTTGAATAGTTGTTGAAAATATGGACGTCTAGTATTTCTTGTACATTTTCAGAACAAATAGCATGAATTTATGCACTAAATATCATTCATTTTGTAGATAATATCATGCTGAATATCTTTCATGGTTATATTACAGCTATTCAGAGCCATAACTAGGGAGGGCCAAAGGGGTGGCTGATCTGGATACAAACTGTCCGGGGAGCACTCAGCAAATGCTGATGCCAGTGATGTAGGACTCCAGTATTTATGTCAACAAATGAATGCTGACACTACTTTCATGGCTATGCTGAAGCACTTAGGACAACATTCTTGCAACACACACCTCTGTATTTCAATTATGGTAATCTGTGCAAGAAGAAATGGAACCACTTCAACCTGTACAGAAAGCTAATGTGGGTAAGTCATGGTATGTGTGAATGGGAGTGGAAATGTATGCATGTGTATGTCTGTATATGCAGCATATATGACAATACTGGAAAAATTTGTGAATTGGTCCATGAGTATCTGTCAGTGAATGGCTCTTTCAAGTGTGTGTGTGTGTGTGTCTGTGTGTGTGTGTGTGTGTGTGTGTGTGTGTGTGTGTGTGTGTGTGTGTGTGTGTATCTTTGGATAGTGGTGCCAGTGCTAGTGTTTTGGCTTATTAGCATCTATGATGTTCCCTTGTATGGTGGTTCCAGCTGCACACTGAAACAATTCATAGGCATGCCAATTTCAACCTAATGAGATGTTGCTCTTTTGCAAATGTAGATGAGCATGAATTGGTAACTGGTACTGCACTGCAGAGCTATAACTAGGGATGGATGAAGGGGGACACTGCCCTAGCAGTAAGCTGTTATGGGGTATGATTAGTAAGTGCAGAAGTTCAGAACCAGAATTCACCTATGAAGCTAGGAGAATGTCACAGCTTCAAAAATGAATGACAATACTGCAGTTCTACATGATGAAGTGCTCTGTATAACTGAATTATAGC
Organism: Protopterus annectens; assembly: GCF_019279795.1. Classification (NCBI taxonomy): domain Eukaryota; kingdom Metazoa; phylum Chordata; order Ceratodontiformes; family Protopteridae; genus Protopterus; species Protopterus annectens. Next base: position 1,942,987,149 of record NC_056726.1, read on the forward strand.
AAACTACCTGTCACATATGCATCAAGCAGCTTGCTACAATTTTAGTTCAGCCTTTTTTTTATGTCTTTGACTTTTTGCCTTAGAGAAGATTTTTTCCTATTAAAGTTGAGAGGACATCACTTCAGGTAACAGCACAGGGCACCAGATGAGATAGCTGGAGTTCTGCTACAGAGCACCTCAGCAACTCAGCTCATCAGTGTAAGGTGACAGTCGTCAACACCATTTACTATGAGTACCAGGCATTTTGTTATGGAATGGAAAGAAGAAAGCTCATGGCCCCTGTCTTTTATGAAAACATATATGCTGTGTTTAAATTAAACATCATTCATTCTAAAGGTGCTTTAATGTGAAACATCCTTCAAATGCCAAATATACTATTGCCTTGTTTTGTTTTAAATGTATTTTATTTATATTTATTTATTTAACATTTGTTTATCGGGTTAGTCTAGCTGAACAGCTGGTGTCCATTTTCAGTGGAGGCCCGGAGAGAAAAGCTCCATACAGTCAAAAAGAACAAGTTGCACAGTAATACAAAAAACCTTAAAGCAGTAATCAGAAGATAGCAGTCAATTTATTTATAGCAGTAATAACATTAAAAGTAGCAAATGAAAAAAGTAATCTGCAATTGGAAAAACATCATCAAAAAAGTAAACATAGGAGTCAAAGCAGTTTACAGTGAGTCAACAGTTGATGTCACAGTATTTTTCCTTAGAGCAACTTAAGGAAGTAGTAGCTATGCAAGGTATTGAAGGGGTTAAGGTGGGTCAGTGCAGTTACATAGCTGGTTGGTAAGGAAGTATGACTTAAGATGTTTCTTGAAAGTTGCAGTGCTGTTTTGAAGTCTAATGTCAGGAGGGAGGGTGTTCCAGATTTTAGCAACTGCACTGGGGAAGAGGGAATCCCCAGAGCTATTTTTACAAAGAACTTTGTCAACTAGGGCTTTGTTGGTGGGGCAAAGCTATCTATTAGTATTGTGAAAGTTTAGTAATTCAGCTAGGGCAGTGATTTCCTGAGGAGAGTACAGTATTTGGTGAGCAAGCATGAGTTGGTGATAGTGTAGTAACTTGTCAAATTCAGACCGCTGTGTAGTATAAGTAAGGATTGGCAGTGGTGGGAATGAGATTTGGAACTGGTTGCAAATCTGGCAATTTTGTTGAAACATGTAGAGAGTTTATCAAGGTCAGCCTTGCTTAGGTTAGTTAGGACAGGTGATGCATAAAGTAGTGTAGATAGGTGATGGGTTGGCTATTCTAGACTCGGAAGGCAAGATAATTTTTGCTGTGGTATAAGGTACCTATTTTTTTCTGGAATTTGGAGATGGTTAGGGATATATGTTTGTTGAATCTAAGTTGTTGGTCAATTGTAACTCCTAGTAATTTAGCTTCTGGAATTGGGGTGATTGTGGTCCTATTAGCTGAGGATATAGTGAAGTTGAAAGGGTTGTTATTTTTTGTTTGGAGAAATAGCATGAGTTGGATTTTTGGAGGGTTTAATATCAGTTGAGATACGTTTAGCCAGTTTTCAACCTCAGTGAAGGATTCCTGAGTGTATTTTTGAAGAAGCTGTATGTTTGGTGCAGAGCAGATTAGAGTGGTGTCATCAACATATTGCAATATTTCTGCTTTGGTAGTTGCTAGATGGAGTTGGTTTGTAAAAATATTGAAAAGGAGGGGGCCAAGGATTTTGCCCTGGGGGTACACCTATTTTAACTGGGAATGGGGGAGGACAGGGAGTCAAGCTATTTGGCAGATTGGGAGTGGTTGTCTAGGTAATTTTTAAACCAGAGTAGGGTGGAGCTGTCAAAGTTGACCTGAGTGAGACAGATTAAGAGTTTGTTGTGGGAGACCATATTGAATGCTTTATAAGTCTAGAAAGGTAGCAGAGACAAGCTGACCTTGGTTTCTATGAGTGTTAATGGTGTTGGTGAAGTTAATTAGGGCAGTGCTGGTGCTATGAGTAGGTTGCAAATCATGTTGAGTTTTGGATAATAGATTATTGTTGAGGAGATGGGTAAGGAGTTGACAGTGAATGCATCATTCTAGAATCTTAGCTAGGGGTGATAGGATTGCGATGGGATGGTAGTTGGAGAGGTCTGTGAAGGGGCCACCCTTGTAGAGGGGAATGATATGAGGTTTTCCAGAAGGATGGGGTGGTGTGTTCAGTGATATATCTATTTATCAGTAAGGAAATGGGGTAGGCTATGGCCCTAGAGGCCAGTTGGAGGTACTATGCAGGGAGGTTATTGGCAGCGAGGGTGGTGGGTTTGAGTTTGGATAAGAGGTTTTGCATAGTAGATGTTGGTACCGGCTTGAGTGTGAATGGGGATTATTTATTGGAGGTGTAGAAGGTGGGGAAGGGTTGGAGGGATTTGTCTTGTTAATAAGTTTAAGTATGGAGGAGGTAAAGTAGTTGTTGAAGCTGAATGCTATGTCATTGCTTGATTTGTCTGTGTTGGGGGGAGGAGAAGTGGTACGGCTGGGTTGGAGGATGTTGTTCACTGCTGACCAGAATTGTTGTGGATTGGTGCCATGCTTTTTTGTAGTAAAATATAGTGATTGTGTTTGTCTGCCCTAATTTGTTTTTTTAGCCTAGTTATGGAGCTCAAGGAAGGCTTGCCTAGTTGTGGGTGTTTTAAGCTGTCACCAGGCCTTCCAAACTTTGTCCCTATCCCTGAGTAAGGATCTTGTGGATTTCTGTAGCCATGGGGCTGGGTTGCTTTGGATTCTAACTGTTCTGAGTGAAGCTAGGTGGTTAAGGATATTTAGAAATGTGGAGTTAAAGTATTCGACTGTTAGGTCTAGAGGAAGTGTTTTGATTGGTGACCAGTTGCATGATTCTAAGGCATCTAGGAAGTGAGAAGTGGAGAAGTTTTTCTGGGAACGGGTTTGAAGTAGGGTTGGTGGGTTGCTGGATTTGATTTTATGTCTGAGGATATAAGTGGGGTTGTGGTCACTTAGTGAGCTTGGTAGGATACAGCACTGATGGGCAGTATGGGGGTGATTAGTGAGAATCCACACTCTAGTATGGATTCCTTTTTAGTGGCTTTGTTGGAGCAGGTGTGTGTGTATGAGTTGGGCAAAGTTGTAAAGGTTAATATGGTTAGTAGGGGTGGGAGAGTGGATGGTGTTCCAATCTATGTTTAACATCGCCTAACAGGATAGTTTCATGAGGTAGGGAGTGAGAAGCCCAATGGAGTATTGATTCTAAGGCAGTTGGGTTATTGCCTGGGGTATATAAACACAGAGTAAGTTTAGATGCTTGTACTGGTTTATGAGGAGTTTTACAGGTAGTATTTCTGCATTTTTGAAGTCTGGGGTTTCGTTTTGCAGGAGCTGGATCTTTAAGTTAGTTTTATATAGTAGGGCAATGCCACCTCCTCTTTTGGCTGGCCTGTTAACTCTATGAATATTATACCCAGGTGGGGTTATAGAGTCGTCCTTGATGTGTGGTTTTAGCCAGGTGTCTATAAGGATCATAATGTCAGGGTTGTATAGTGAGATTGCGGCATGTAGTTCTTCTATTTTGTTCATAATGCAACAAATGCTTATATTAAGTAGTAGTAGGTTAGCAGGTTGATGGTGGAAGGGAGGCTGAGAGTTATTAGTGGTGTTTAAGAGTGGTGATGGGCCAGGGTTGGGGTGGATGTCACCTCCTAGTAGTAACTGAGTGGCAATACTGGTTATTTAGATTTATTTGTTGAAATATAAACATACATATTTTAGTACTTCCACTGTTTCCTGTAATTAAGAGATCTGTGTGAATAAAATATTACATACTTATAGGGAATTTTGCACTAAATAACACAGGGGTTAGTTTTAAATCTACTTACGGTTATAGTAAATAACAGTTGTGGTTCAGTTTCCTGAAACAACAGTTACTGTAAAAGAATTTACAGAAAATGTAATGAAAACATTAAATATTTCATAGTCATTAAGTGGAAACATCTTATACTACAGTAAACCTAAAAATTTAAAATTCTTAAATACAAAAATGATGTCTTTAAGGGGGGCTAGCTTCCTTGCACATCCAATGAGGGGCTTCACCCTCTTAGTAATAATCTGACTACAAGGTCTATACTATGTTAAGCAAGTGCAGTCAAAGACATGCATAACAAAGCTAGAAGTATTTGTTACTCTCATAGGCATTGTCACACTGCCAGCTCTGCTATCTGGAATTTTGTGAATAATTCTATGCAATTTATGAATATTATTAAGATTTATACAAAACTGTATGTTATGTACTGAGCTAAAATGTAACCACAGCAAGTTCAGCTGACTTAGAACAGAAAATAAGTTGAAATTAGATTGCTTTATGATTGTGCTATGAAAGTTCCATTCTCAGTTTCAGTATAGCAGACACAATATTTAGCGCTAGAATTTTTTTGTATTGTCTTAAAATAGAAGTAATTACTAGGCTTAAAATGTAAAATGTGTTTTATTGCTTTATGACTTCCTAGCAGCTGCACAGCTCTGAGAGATACATATTTTTAACACAGATATGTTAAATTCTGTTAGTTTATGTTTTAGCCTGGAAACTGAAGTCAGGTGAGAAAAAGTGATGTAATCCAAGCTAACACAGAAGTAATATTTGATATTGATTTAAGAACTCTCTCAGAGAAAGACTGGACATTTTGTATTTTGTCTTGGACCTAGCAAAAACATCCATTCATCACCACCTTCTTCACTTGCCTTGCTGTAAGTAAGATTTAGGGCATAGTATCCCTCTTATATATAGATAGGAATACAGTAAAGATTAGTTTGGATGTTTTCTGTATTTATTTGAGACTGTCCTGCAATGTTGTTTTAAAATATTTCCTGTGATTTTGAACTCTGAAGTTACTTTGTTGATTGATTGAGTATTGTCTTGTACTTTTATTATTTATTATTAAATATATTTAAACCTATCTTTGTGGCTGATATTTGTGAGACATATTAAGCTCTTAGAGTACTTGCATATCTGTTTGGTGACACTGTACAGGCCACTCCAGTAGCCTTGCTTAGTCAGACTACCATTTGGATTAATAGTAACATTACACAGTAGGACAGGACACCCTTTGTAAGGGCCTTATAGTAGCTGATAAGGATGGTTGGTGGCAGCTGGAACTACCTTATAGTCTGGGCAAAAGAGGGCATAGCTAGTAAACCTGTGCCAGCCTTTCCCAGGTGTGTGTGTGTGTGTGTGTGTGTGTGTGTGTGTGTGTGTGTGTGTGTGTGTGTGTGTGTGCGCGCGTGTCTGTGTGTGTGTCAGCTACTTGAGCAGGGACACAAAACATTGGTTGGACAGAGAGGGTGCTGGATGTTTTGGCTTGGCCACTCAGCTGAGATATCAACCCTGTAGCTGTACCAGTGGGGAGTCTTATTGGGGATCTGGAGAAAGAGGGAGAAACCAGCCCCAGACTGAGTGTGGTTTCTGTGTGCTCTTAAGGGAAATTGCACTTTACTGTGTGGGTACTTGTCATCCTCCCAATGTGTACATCCCCTAGTTGTTGTCAGTGGTGAGGACTGAGACTCCTTGATTACTGGGCCAGTGCAGGGGCATCACAAGCATCATAGTTAGAATAATAAGGGAGATGTCAGGTTAAAGCCACTCAAACTGTAGTTAGCAAAATTCTTGCTTCCCTACACCTCCATTTTGCATTTAAGCATTTTACCTTTTTCTTAACATTTTCATTGCAGTGTTTTTTCACGTAGTAACTTAAAAACCATGGATAAGTGAGGCATTTATATTGTCTTGTCAGAGAAGCTGGCATACTTACTTTAACACAGCTGCATTTGAAATTCTTCAAAACGTTTAGCAGGAACAATGAAGAACCATTATTTGCTGCTTTATGATTGACCAGATCCAGCAGTTACTACTGGAGCCTTTAGAATGCAGAATCATTATTGTATTGTGACTCAGATGAGCTTCAGTGAAATAAATAATGTTGTTTTCACTATTCTAAAAGTACAGTTGTATGTGGCACTCACAATAATTCTACATGATTGACTTCAGGCTGAGTCTACATAAATAACAAAGTACAGCTATGCATCTCTCATTCCCAGCATCAAACCCAACAAAATATTTCCCATCAACGTATTTTCTCTGTCAAAGTATAGCAGACCTCAAAAGTACATTTCAAAAATGCTGATAATATATAAAATTCAAGGAAGGTAACACTTTTACATATTTGGAGCTGCAACCCCTAATTAAAGTGCAGCAATCACCAGCTTCACGGAGACATTCAAATGCACCTACTGTTTTGGTTTCTATTGCAGCATATAAATGCTTAAGTAAAAAAAATCAAACCAGATCCCCGATGATACCCCACATAGCATCCATCTCTAGAATACTAAGAACCATAAATGGGGATTGATGCTTTCCCTGCATGCCTGAGCTATAACACCAGGCAAGATGCATTGCACCATTACACAGTTATTTTCATTATTAGGCCTTGATTTGTGCACCAGATATGGTGACATTTTTATATATTTTTGATCACCTCAAAACTCTAAATCAGGCATTCCATTAAGCAACCAATCAAACCACAAGGACAGCTCAGCTATTGCATAAGCCAAAAAAATAGTGGCTAGTATGAGGGAAACATCCAGAGAGAGACAACTATCCTTTACGTCATCACAGGGTTGTCTGCCAAGGAGTTTTACTTTGAAAGTGTAAAGCTGTGGTGGATTTCACCACTATGTGTAGGAATGTGGAAACCAGTGGAGTAATTTTCAGGGTATTTCCTTTTTTCTCTACTATGGTGTGACCATGGAGATGGTATATATAATTTAGGGGGTTGGAGTGGAGATCCCCCCCCTTGTGGTGGTTGCAGGAGACAAGTCTCCTGAAAAAAAAATAGATTTTTTTGTATCTTTTTAGGAGTTTTGACTGATTCCAATACTCATTTTTCAAAAACCAGTTTGTTGAAGGATTGTGCTGCAAAGACTCATAGGTAAAGCCAGAGGGACTAGAAAGGAGGGAAACACTTATAGCAATGGAGAGTGGTAATAGCTGTACTGCATTACTTCCTTTACTCTTGTCTCTCCAAAGTAATCTTTTATGGATCAACAAGATAGCAATATTCTTGTAGTGGAAAATGGAGGAAGATTCCCTATAACAAATATCCAAAAAGAGAAATAAATTTCCTGCTTGAAAAAAAGAGGAATATGGCCACCCCCAAAAAAAATGCAACAACAGTTCCATGGTGCAAATATATGCTAGATACAATCAAAGAAAGTAAGCCTCTTTTACTGGAATTTTGAAACACAAGAGAAGACATACGAAAGTAACCCCTGGATCCCTTCTCCTTATCAGCAAATCAACACAATCATTCCCAAATGGCTTAGCGCTGAAGCACTGATCTCTATAGGAAACACTGTAACAAAGAAGTCTTTACCATAAAAATTACACTTTCTTCCTCTGTCCGCAAAATCAAAACATCTAATAGCACCTGGAGGTACTAGTTCACAGACTTCTCTTCTTCTGCACTACTTTCAAACTCTTAAATCAACAAACCCAGGTACAGCCTCGAAAAGACATGAAGGTTTTGAATTACAAATAAAAAATCCAAATACTAAACAAGAGTAAAGTAAAAACCAGCTTACAATGGACTAAGCTTTATTATATAACATCAGATCAGAGTAAGCACTTTCATTTCCCATTACTTTAACTTAGAAACTTCATCAGATTGTGCATGAATAGATTGATTAACATTCAAATAAATTCTGATGGCATGTGCTTGTGACCTATACAACAGGAAAAATTAATTATAATAAAATTGTTGCTAAGAATCCTTGACTAACATAAACATTACTGTAGGTATCATAAAAGCAAGTGATACATTCAAAATATCATTGTACAAGGCAAGTAGCTCAGGAGCCATCAGAAAATACTAAATGCAAATATTTTAAAGTATGTTAATGTCTATCTGGCCTGTTTTTCAGGAAACACCAAAAGCTTACAAATTTGTTCAGTATGGAAAATTAAAAGCATTTAAAAGAAACCGCCATCAATATTCCTTAAAATTACCTAGCAATCTCTTTCTACTACTATAACATCTCCAGATTGAAAATGAAGCACATAAAAAGATATGTGTTACACCTTATATACATTGTATGTAACTGAATGTCTAGGTAATCCATTTAAGCTATTTCTGTTTGAATGGAAACTATTTTTGTTTGAAATATCTATCCGTATATTTATTTTGATTTTTATCCTCTGCTGATCAGGTTAGTCCTCATTTCAGAGGACACCTGACATGGTATTTATACTGTGATGGCCTTTCTATCCTGGGTCAGTAATCAAGGAGCCTCAGTCCTCACCACTGATACCGGTGGAAGAAAGTCACTAAAAACAGGAATACATTTATACAGTATTTTCAGATGCAGCTCTCTGTATCAAGCAAAATTTCCCCAAGAGCACACACGGAGCACACTCCACCCCTGGGACTGGACTCTCTGTCTCTCCAGATCCCAAACAAAATTCACTTTGGAGCACTGTGTCCCAGTTCTAAGTAGCTGACACACCTGATACACCTGAACCTGGGTATCTGATTTTCACACACACACACACACACACACACACACACACACACACACACACACACACACACACACACACACACACACACACACACACTCCTGGGAAAAGCTGGCACAGATTCATTAGCTGTAACCCTTCTTCGCAGACTATAAGGTAAACCATGCCGCCAGCATGTCACTCACTCTAAGGCTCTTACAAGGGTGCCCAATTATACTGAGTAAAATCAAACTAAAACAGCAAGGCTTTTTGCAGTGGCCAAGGTATCACTAAAATAAGCACAGGTACTCTGAAGATGTTAAGAGTATTCTCTAAAAGACCAGCCACAATGAAAGGTACAAAAATAGTTAATAATAAATAATAAAATAGAAAACTTGAGAATACTAAGTATCTAAGTACAATAAATACCAGAGTTTCACTCACAGGAGAAATAAAAATTACACAGTTGGACAGATTCACACAGATGGAGAAAAAACAATAGTTAATTAATCTCACTGTACTTCCTGACTGTCTAAAGGATAACTGTTCCCTAAGTAACTTAATTAATACAGCAAGGCAAGATCAGATGCTGAGATGCTTACTTCCACAAAGCAAGGCGATGAGCATCTAGCGGACTGAACTGAACTGTGATAAATGTGCTGACTGAACTAACTGACTGTGATAACTGTCATAGATTTTTATATCAGGTTCCAAAGAAAACAAAACAAAATAAACTGCTGTGTGAGTTCCATCCTCTCAGTGATGGTTATGGAATGACATCATATTTGATCACCTGACTCTGGTACAATACATACTCAAAGCTTTGCTAAGATCTGTTGCAGTATCTGAAAGCTATAGAACAATTTCAAAAACTTCTACTCTTCCCTTCCAGAATTCTTTGTTCAAACATAAACATTTGATCAGTTATAATAACATTGTTGATACATTTTTTAACACAAGCATCTGTACAAGTCATTGTGATGGTCAAATGACATAAAATTATTTACAAAACTTCAGCTTGTACTGCCCTACACTACCTGGCAAAGATGGCAATACCTCACACCATCACATCTCTCCTCCCCTTTGAAGACTCAAGCTAGTTTTTCAAATGATCCTGGAAAAACATTGCTTGAGAGAAATGGGCCTATCTGGGAACACATTAACATATACCCTGTCTTGAAAGTCCATCTGTACTGGCATGGATGACCCCACTACAGTGTTGCGCTGTCATGTCCTATGCCTGCAACCTTAGGCTCCACCTTAATAACTTGGCATTTTGCTGACTGACTGTATGTAGCCATGTTAAGGGATTGTGATCTGTAACCACAGTGACTTTCATTCAGGACAGATATGAATGAAGTTTCTGCAGTACCCATACTATGGCTAGACATTCTTTTTCTACAGCTGCATAACATTCCTCCCTGGGTTGGAGTCTATAGCTGAGATAAACAACTGGGTGCTCTACTGCTCTTCGCCCTCTGAGGAAACCTGGCTAAGTACAGCCCCCACCCCATGGTTTGAGACATCCAACTCCACAACAAATTCTTTGCTGAAATCTGGACTGGCTAACACAGGGAATCCTCTCAAAGCCTCTTTAAGCTTTTAAAATTCCTGTCCACAGGCTGGTGTCCACACTACCTTATCTGGCCTGTTTTCCTTGCTCAGGTCTGTGAGGGGAGCAGCTATGGTATTATAACTTGGAACAAACTTTTTATAGTACCCCACTGTCCCTAAGAATGCCCTCACCTGCTTTTTGGTTAATGGAGCAGGCCACACCTAAATAGCTTCCACTTTGGCAGGTTGTGGCGTAATCTTACCACTCCCCACTCCCCACTCTATGTCCCAGGTAAGAGATGTCTTCCATACTCACCTGACACTTACTGGAGTTAATGGTCAACCCTGCTGTTTGCAGTCTGCCTAGGACCTTCCTGACATGCTGAGACTTCATTATTTATTTATTTATTTGCTTATTTATTGTACATTTGTTAACCTGGAAAGTCCGACTTGGAACGAGCCAGTTTTCAGTGGAGGCCAGGAGAGAAACACTCCAGATGCATGTCTTTGTAATGTGGGAGGAAACTGGAGCACCCCAAGGAAACCCACATGAATCCAGGGAGGACACCCTGCCTCCTGCCTAGCAGGTTTAGCCTGCAATTATTTTTTATTATTATTAATTATTTAACATTTGTTGACCAGGAAAGTCTGACTTGGAACGAGCCAATTTTCAGGGAAAACCTGGGGAGAAATGCTCCAAATGCATGTATTTGAATGTGGGAGGAAACTGAAGCATTCAGAGGAAACCCATACAAATGCAGGGAGGACAAGCAGACTCCACACACAAGGCACCCCAGCCAAGAATTGAACCAGAGAAACTCTTGCTGTGAGGCAACAATGCAAACTGCTGCACCACTGCACCATCTATTGACCTTCCTTACCACTTCAAAGTGTCTCTCCCAAGCTGCCTGCAGCTTATTATGTCTGACAGCAAAAAGCACCATATCCTACTGTCCCACAGCATACTCTCAGGCTCGAGCATTCCTGTCATACTAGACCTTTTCCTGCTGTGGGCTCCTGCCAGGTTCTCCTGGGTCAAGCCTATGAGCTGCCTAAGCCTTGTTGTCAGGTTTAGGACATATGCCACAACAGACTACTTGTGGCATTCACACTCACCCTCCCACTCATCATAAATCAAATCTAAAGGTCAACTCGCCCTATGCTCATACAGCAACTCAAAGGGTGAAAAACTTGTGGATTCCTGGGATACCTCTCTGTATGCAAACAGTAGATGGAGCAAATATTTGTCCCACTCTCTCTCTCTTAAACTGGTCTGCAAATGCCCGTAAAATTGTCTTTAGTGTAAAGTTTAACCTCTCCACAACACTATTAGTCTGGGGGTGGTTGGGGGTGGTCTTTAGGTGGTTCACCCCACAACACTTCCACGACAAGCCAGCAGGTCTGACATGAAATTGGCACCTCTGTCAGTCAGTATTTCTCTCGGAAAACATACCCTGCTGAAAATCTCTAACAAAGCATTTGCCACCTTCTCTGCCTCAATGGAGGACAGAGCCACTGCCTCAGGGTATCTAGTAGCATCATCTATTACCACCAGTATATACTTCTTTCTTGTGGAACTTGGGGTATTCAGAGGCCCTGCAGTATCCATAGCTGCAGCTTTGACCTAATCCCCTGCCTTGGCTACCTTTTGGCAGTACTCATAGGTCCTTCAGTACCCTGTTACATCATTTACAATCCCAGGCCAATAAAAGATTTGCATAATATGTCTTTTGGTATGCTTTATGCCCATATGACCTGCAAAATTAATGTCATGGGCTATGGCTGGAAGTGCCGGACAGTAAGCTCTCAGCACTACCAACTGCTGTATTCCCTCACCCTCTAGCCCTTCCTCAGGGGTCCACTCTCTGTACAGTAACCCTTTGTTCCAGTATACAGACTCCCCTTTTCCTTGAGAGTTAGATGCCTGCCTAGCTACCTCCCTCAAGCCTCTTAGTGTAGGCTCCATGAGTTGAGCCTGTCTCAAATCTGCTTTTGTGACCTATCCCAGCTCCCCTTCCACAGGAAGGCTAGTATCGTCTGATAGCTGTGCCTCACTGTCAGCCTGGGTATGACCACTCACCTTTGTCCTTTCAGTCACTCTGTCTATGGGAACATCAGTACCTACCAGCAGCTGTGGCTCACTTCCAGGTTCACTGTTACAGAGTAGCTCCCTCCATGAAATATCCACATCACCAGCCCCAGCTTCAGGTGTGGGGTCTGTCTGGGTCTCCCCCAGCCTACCAAAGCTAAATGCCTGTCTTCAAGCTTGACTATATGTAACTGGATGCACATAATGTACTCCATTATCAAAATCATTCCCTCTCAAGACATCTGCAGGAAAATCCTCAAATACAGTACCTGTTTGCTTCCTTTTCCACCCTCCCCATCAAGGTGAACCCTGGTCAAAGGTATTTAGAATGGGATCCCTCCTAAAGCTCTGATTGGAGTGGACTACCCAAGCAAGTACTGCTCCTCTTTAACCACTGCAGGATTCACAATAGTTGTGGCAGAGAAAGTGTCTCTCTTACCAATGGCCTGTTTTCCATCCACTAAGATAGGATACAAACTCCAGTGATAGTTTGGGTCTATATTATAACCTCGAAACCTCACATAGGCAAATACAGAAACATCGACACATATTGAGCGAACAGCAAAAACACCGAACATCCTGAACCGCGAAATTCAAAATGTCGAATCGGCATAGTTGGCCAACCTCACCACCCGCTACGTAATACCTACCCAAACAAAATAAATAATCCACATACATACACTTAACAAAACCCTACTTCTAACCCTAAACTAAAGCTTACATATATTACTATGTATGCACTTACCTTAACCTGCACCCTAACCCTAAGGCACGTAACTACTGCACAACTACATTAAGGAGCTATACCCAAACAAAATAAATAATCCACATACATACACTTAACAAAACCCTACTTCAAACCCTAAACTAAAGCTTACATATATTACTATGTATGTACTTACCTTAACCCGCACCCTAAGGTCCATAACTATTGCCTACTTACCTTAAGGAGCTATACCGGAGAAGGGCCAACTATGACAATTCGACATTTCGAATTTTGTGCTTCAGGATGTTCGGTGTTTTCGCGGTTCACTCAATATGTGTCGACATTTCTGTATTTGCGCAACTGCGGTTTCACTGTTGTAATAGATAACGGATAGTTTGGTACCCTGTTGTCTCCAGACAACTTACTACTGGCACACTGTTATTCCTACTTGCTGGCTCCCTCACCTTTTGTTCTCCACCTTGCTGCAGAGGACATTTGTATGCTACATGGCCCACTCTGGTTACATTTAAAATATCTAACCCCCAATTCTGGCAGGGTCCCTAAACTAGTGGCTTCCCCTCTTACTGTAGACTCTGTTGGGGTGATTTAAGCTGCTCACTATAGGTTCCCTTATATCCATGTGCAGCACTGCGTATCCCCTTCTTGTGTAGTGATGCCCTGGTTCCTAAGCAGAGATCCCCTTTTCTCCCCAGCTCATCTGCTGAGTTACATTCCTGGTCTGCCAACCAGATTCTCATGTCCTCAGGCAAAGTACTAAGGGCATGTTCTCCCACCAAAAGGTCTGCCAGTCTTTCAAAAGTGGTGACCTGACACCCACTCACCCACCTATAAAAATAAGTGCTTAACTCTGCAATATAATCACATGCACTTTTATCTGCCTTGCATCTATTCTCAAGAAACATTTTTTTCTGTAAGCTTCTGGTGTTAACTTATAACAGTTCAATAAACATTGTTTTACTCTATCATAGTTTAAACAATCAGCAGGCTATAAAATATTCAGACTAGACAGACTAAGAAAAAATCAGGCAAAGTTGCTACTTTCTATGGAAATGTTTTAGATCTCTCCACCAGCCATGATATTATACACACTTTCAATAATGTTTAACTTCTCATCTCACTCCTCAGACTGAATACTTATAAATCTCTAGCCATTATAGGTCAATGCATACAACCTAGTAACAACATTCACATTCTGTAAGATACAGTCCCCTGGATCTCCACCAGCATAAGATTGGAAACCATCTTACTAGGACATGAAAACTTAAAGTGGCAAAAGGTAGCCCTAGAAAACCCAACAAATTTAATTTAGCTATGCAACTTCTCTCAATTAACCAAGACTCCAACTTGAATTAACAAAGTCACATCTAAAGAATCCATCCTAGAATGGATTCTAACATCCTTCCCAAACAATGTTGCCTCAAGTGGCACCCTACCCAATAGCCTAAGTAACCACCAGCTAAGTTACATAATCAGAACACCCAAAACAGCCCCACATGGTTCATCACTGCAATACAGTCAGAAACCTCAGAAACTTAAATAAAGAAATGTTTACTTCCAGCCTGCTCCACATCAGCTGGGCTCCACCTAAAACTCTGCCTCTTGATTAAGCAGTTCACACATTTAATATAATATTTCTAAATATTACTGTAGAGCAAGCACCATTAAGAACCAAAAGAGTCAAAACAACCAGCCATTTCATTAACTAAAAAAAGCAACTCATGTAACGTAGAGATAAAGCCTTGACGTCATGGTTACAAACCAAGTCTCAAACACCCTGCAACAATATAAGCAGTTAGAGAACCATAGCAAAGAATGCATGGAACAGGACAAAAAGATTATTATAGCCAACACCCAAAATTCATCATCAAACAATCCAAAAAAATCTTTGAAAATCTGTAAATACATTGTTCAATCCTGGAAAATCAACCCAACCCAGCTTATCCCCAGCCAATAACTCCCAAATCATTGTTTCACAGTTTAACTGACATTTTATATACACAGTAACTTCCAAACTTCAGATCACAACTACTACAAATCCTGTTATCCCACTTCAGTCATTGAAGCCACAACTCACTCGAGTGTCATTATCTGCAATTTAAAACATTTAAACAAAAACCACTGACTCTGACCTAATTCCATCTGAATACCTCAAACCTGCCACAGATAGACTTGCACATCCTGTCTTGATTCTAATAAACTGCTCTATCCAAGAATAATATGTTCCCACCTTATGGAAAAAATTCTTTATAGTACCCCATCATAAAGGTAGCTTATCTGCCAAGCTCGCAAACTATAGACCAATCGCCATTCTTTCACCCTCATCCAAAATCTGGGTAAGATGCATTTGCTCTCAACTTACTGCATATATTATATCTCATAACTTCCTCTCTTCCTCACAGCATGGTTTCAAACTCAGTCACAATACAACCTCTGCCTTTCTAAGGTTCACAGATATAATAAATCACAATATAAATTCAGGTGTTTTAATCTTAGCCTTATTTGTGGATCAATACAAGGCATTCAACACTGTCAATCATTAAATTCTCCTAACTAAATTCTCTTGCTATAGGTCCCAAGTAGTGAAATGGCAAGATGATTTTTTTCTTTCCTTCCTATATCCATCAGAATCCCTAAAGGCTCCATCCTAGGAACACTACTGTATAACTTATTTATCAATAACATAAACACAGCAACTAGAGAGGCCACCATAGTATAATACATTAATGATACCACTCTAATATGTTCTGCTAAGACACTTCCTATGCTCCAAACACTAGCCCAGAAATCTTTTCCTCCATCAAAGCCAGACTCAACAACTCAACACCTTCTAACTTCTAAATCCAAAAAAAAAAAAAAAAAAAAAAAAAAAAAATTAAACCACTACAAAAAGACCAATATTGAATTGATATCTCACACCACATCACACTGTCTGGTGTGATTATAGACAGCCACCTGAAATTTGATCACCTTCATCAAGTCATAAAGAAAACACACCCAAAGCTAGGCTACCTTACTGACTGCTAGACAAAATATAGTCACTTTTTTTCTACTTACTGCCCTATTATATGCCTATCCTATCCTAACCACCCTCATCTCCTCTCTGTCAGTCAAACTACCAAACTAGAGAAATGATACAATAAAGTGGCCAAAGTCACAGCCAACCAAAAATATGGATCACATCACTGTCTCTTTCTAAAACAACTAAACTGGCTCAGACTAAATAATTCTGGAGTGTATGCATAATTAATTACAACCTTCAAACTACTGTACAACCCTGAAAAATTCTAATCTGTTCACATTCTCAGTCAACCTTACACTACTAAGAGACATCTATGGTCCACTGACAAATCATTACTCTCCATAACTAACCTAATAATAATTCAGGAACCCTTATTTACACTACATTGATAATACCTCACTCCACTTAAGAACAGGCTGCAACCTGAAGGGCTTTAAATATCAACTGAACCAACACCTGATAGATAAATGGCTTGGCACCTGCACCACCACTGGTTAAACTGGCACTTATATAGTTATATGAATGTGTGCCATAACTCTCTGCTACACAAAATTTAATCATAACGATAACTTCCTCTGTCATCTCATCTCTTTTATCTTCCTAGTGCCCCTCTCTTTCCATTGTTTGGGCTTCCCTGACTCTTTATCTTATCTTATCTTCCAATGTCTTATATTTTGAACATGTCTTTATAGTACAAAATATTCTTACATAAAACCCTACAAACTGTGCATACAGATGATATTGCACGTTATATACATTCCTGTAATAATTCTTATACAACCCATGTAAGTGTTATTCTTAAATCAAAGCTGTTTGTAAATAATGTAACTGATGTCAAGGATGTCTAAATAATGGAACTGCTGCTCGTGAATGAAACTGACTGTAAATGATGAAATAATATAAATTATGTACGTGATGACTGTATAATGGAGATTTTCTACCTGGGCCTCTTCTGAAAAAGGACACTGCTCAGTTTGACTTTCCTGGTAAGTAAATGTCAATAAATAAATAACTAGAGTTTATGGACCACGACACCAATCTTCTAGCATGATGACAGAAGCAGGTTCAGAACTCCAATCAGGTATTTTGGAACACTATCTACAAGCAAGCTTCAACTCACTCTCTACCTTGATTACAAACAAAAATCTGCTCCTTAACTCATCCAAGACCAATATATAACCTTTTTGGGCAAAACATAGACTTGCCAAACTCACCAGTACTTTACCTATCATAACTGTGGATGATACTTACTTTGAGAATATCAATTTCATTAGATACCTAGGATTATGACTGGACTCATCCCTCACCTTGACAGAAAAATAAAATACTTTCTATTCTGAATCAGGAAAATATCCCACTTTATGTCATATTCTTCCAGATCTACCATATGTAAAGTATCCTTCTCTTACAACTGGAATATGATCTGCAAATTATCATTTTCTCTTCTTTTTCCCATTTACACACCACGTGGTACATATGGCAGCAAACACCTTTCAGCACTCATTGTTTCTGTAGCAGTTACAGGTTTTACAGACTCAGATTGATAGCGCAAGGCCCAACCCTCCTTTGGAGGGTGCACCACACACATTCACATGCACACACCTATGGCCAATTTAGAGTGTCCATTCCACCTACTGCATGTCTTTGGAATGTGGGAGAAAAACAGAATACCCGGAGGAAACCCACAGGAAAGCAGGCAGCACCTCACCAGCCCTCTTCAAGAGAAATCTTGATGTGTGGATGGAAAATAGAAAATTCACCCCGGGGATCACTCCAGTGACTCTGCTTGACAGAGGCACTAGGAACTAAGGTTGGGTGGCACGATGCCAGGGTAATCCTATGGACTAGGCTTGTAAAGGCTCCAGGGCCATTAGTGTAGTACACACCTATGAACCTATGAACCTATGAACATGCAGACTCTGCACAGAAGGCCCCCTACCTGAGAATTGAACTGGAGAACCTCTTGCTGTGAGGCAATAATGTTAACCACTACACCACTGCACTGCCTACCACTTATCATTGCTGCCTCAAAAAAAGAATGAGTATGCTAGGCAAATCCTTTCAAACAAAATATGTAGACTTATCACTCTCTCCTCCTAACATAAACACAATTGTCTAACAATAGAAAAGGCCAATATGTTTGACACAGGGCTATCTCTTACTGGCCTCTCAGTTAAGTAAACTCTTGCACTTGGATTCCTTTACTCTTTTAGTTGCTCATCCTACTCCAGTGATATCCTGCTATAACAGTAAAAGACATGACCACAGTGGACCTCTTCTTGAAACCCCAAGAATCAAACTTAAGTATATCAAGCATTGCTTCTCTACACTTGGTCCAAAGCTATGGGAGTCTCTCCCTTCACATCTCAAAGAAATCACCCCTTGCCTATCATTTCAGACTGAGTTGAAAGCCTAAATCTTAAACCAAACAAAATGCTAATGACATTATTCAGGAGATGTGACATAACACATCCATTCACATCTGTTAAAGTATTCACACATATAATGTTCAACTGTCAGTGTGCTATAACTTCAATTCTGTTATCATATATTCTATCCTTTAACCTTAAGCTTGCCCATACCACTCAGCCTCCTAAATTCCTTTCCCCTTTACCCCTGTTTATAAAAACACATTTTTTGTATATTTTATATATCTATCTATACTTCTTCTTCTTCTCTTTCAGCTGTTCCTGTTAGGGGTCACCACAGCAGAGCATCTGTTTCCATTTCTTCCTGTCTTCTGCATATTGCTCTGTCACACCAACCACCTGCATGTTCTCTCTCACCACTTCCATAAACCTTATCTTAGGCCTTCCTCTTTTCCTCTTATCTGGCAGCTCCATCCTTAGCATCCTTTTCCCAATATACCCATCATCCATCCTCAGCACATGTCCAAACCAATGCAATCTCGCCTCTCTGACTTTGTCTCCAAACTGTCCAACCTGAGCTGACCCTCTAATATACTGATTCCTAATCACCCTCTAATATGCTGATTCCTAATCCTGTCCATCCTTGTCACACCCAGTGCAAATCTTAACATCTTTAACTCTGCCACTTCCAGCTCTGACTCCTACCTTTTTGTCAATGCCACCGTCTTCAACCCATACAACATTGCTGGTCTCACTACCCTCTTGTAGACCTTCACTTTCAATCTTACTGGTACCCGTCTATCATAACTTACTCCTGACACTCTTCTCCACCCATTCCACCCTGCCTCTACTCTCTTCTTCACCTCTCTTTCACACTCACTATTACTCTGAATTGTTGATCCCTAGTACTTAAACTTATCCACCTTTGCCAACTCTACTCCCTGCATCCTCACCATTCCTCTATCCTCCCTCTCATTCACGCACATATATTCTGTCTTAGTCCTGCTGACCTTCATTCCTCTCCTCTCTAGAGCATATCTCCACCCCTCAAGGGTCTCCTCAACCTGGTCCCTACTCTCACTATAGATCACAATGTCATCTGCAAACATCATAGTCCATGGGGCCTCCTGTCTGATCTCATCTGTCAACCTGTCCATCACCATTGCAAATAAGAAAGGGCTCAGAGCTGATCCTTGACGCAATCCCACCTCCACCTTAAACGGATCTGTCACTCCCACTGCAGACTTCACCACTGTCTCACTACTCTCGTACATATCCTGTACCACTCTAACATACTTCTCTGCCACACCTGACTTCCTCATACAATACCACAACTCATTTCTAGGCACCCTATCATATGCTTTCTCCAAGTCCAAAAAGACACAATTACATCTACATATACATATACATCTCTCTCTCTCTCTCTCTCTATATATATATATATATATATACATATATATATATATATATATATATATATATATATATATATATATATACATATATATACATATATATATATATATATATATATATATATATATATATATATATGGCCCTCTTCAAGAGAAATCTTGATGAGTGGATGAGAAATAGAAAATTCACCCCAGGGATCACTCCAGTGGCTCTACTCAACAGAGGCACAAGGAACTAAGGTCGGCTGGCACGATGCCAGAGTAATCCTATGGGCTAGGTTTGTAAATGCTCCAGGGCCATTAGCCTAGTACACACCTATGAACCTGTATATATATATATATATATATATATATATATATATATATATATCTATATATATATATATATATACATACACGTGTGTGTGCGTGTGTGTGTGTGTGTGTGTGTGTGTGTGTGTGTGTGTGTGTGTGTGTGTGTGTGTGTGTGTAAATGTGTTGTACAATATGAAGCTGTGCAGTAATCTCTTTTATACAATCCTTTAAGTGTGTGACTGAACTGTGTTATGTTTTTTTTTTTTTAATTTAGGCAACTGTAACTATCTTGAGTTCACTGTAAGATCTTGTATATTTTGTTTTGATATTTTCTATACTTTAGGCTGAGACTGAACTCAGTCCACTAGGGTCAAGGCTCTACTCCAGTAAATACATTTTATTAAATAAATGCATATATACAAGAATAAACAAGCAAACAAACAAACAAGTGCTTACATTTTACTCCCTTTTTAACCACACTAATATAATTACTTTTACCAGTAAACTCTTCTTCATCAGCACTGACCTGGCACATAAAATTATTTTTCATATTATTACATCAATAGCCAAATCAGGGGTTGCAGTACAGGGCTTAACACTATTCTAAAAATGCCTCAAATTCTACACTTGTTGGGGATAATCCAGTTCCTCACTGTTAAAACAAAAAGTTAGAAGGTCACACTGAAAAAACAATCAGAAAAAAATAAAGGGTCATTTGCATATATCCCATGTGCCTCTTTTGCAGGAGGTTTGGGAGGTCACTCATTGGAAGTTCTAGCTTGGCTGGAGTTTTCATTTAGTTCCTCACTGTTAGCAATCTAATGTTTATAACCCAGATAACCACTCTCCTAAACTACAATGCATCTCAGTAGGCTGGTTTTAACATTGTGACACTGGCCAATCTCAGTTATTCTACATGTTGTAACAAATTTATTTAAAGTTTACATTTCATTTTTTTCAGATTAGCAATCCCTTTACAAAATTTAACAATGTAACATCTTCCTTCACTTGGAACAAACAAACATTATTTGCTGTATTTTCTTTAACTGAAAATGGCACATTTGTTAATATAGTTCCAGTTTTAAGAACAGGCTTGGCATTTCTAAACATTGGGTCATCAAATTGCAAATGATCCACAGTTAATAATTTATGAATTTTTTTGGAATCACCTTTTAATACCAGTTCAATAGGTCAAGTTCTAAACACTTTTAACATTTTTCTGTACTACTCCTGTCAACTTTAAGCAAAATCATGAACATGCACTATACACTTAAAACTTTATGAATATTAACAATCTTAGTTAGGAAATTTTACCTCTTGAACCTCAGTGGTTATTTCATTAGTAACTAATAATTATTTTTCATTATTACCATGACTAGTCTTGTTTATGTCCGTATGTGACATAATTTGAGTTTTCAGTGTCATTGGCTAGCCCAATTAGCTATTGCTGAAATTATCTAAGCTGTTGACGATTCTGTAGCAAATCCTCCGTAGTTACACTTGTGCAAGAGCATGCAGTTAGTATTGTTTTCTATCCACAGTGAAAAGAAACATCGCTAAAGAGAGGAACACTTCACTTCTACATCTGTATTTGCTTTACTACCAGTTCTAAGACACTGGTTTACTCCTTAATAAATAGGGACACCACACTACCCTGGATATAAACCCAGTTACTCTTCTACCTTCCCACAGATAAGGGGAATGTACTCACTTGGCTAGCGGCAGACTGTCTCAGCACTTCAGGCTTCAAGTTTGTGCCTGAAATGCCCACTGATTACTCAATCTGTTTAGGATCTAGGAAGACACTAAAGACAGGACATGCACATATTTTCACAGTTATGTAATCATGATATTAAAATCATGCATCATTTCTCATCACAAAACACAAAATAAACAATAGCTTCAAAATAGTTTAGTCTGGTTGCCCCAGAACTTGCAGGATAGTCTTAAGCTGTAGGCCTTTTTCCTTGGTCTTACATTTAACTCCAAGTTCATATGTTTGAAGCAATGTGTAAATATGCTCTAGTCCTTTCCACTAGTCCCCACTCTCAGTTCTAGAAATATGATCAAGGATGTATAGCTTTTTCCTATGCCTAACTCACAACTCCAAAAATCAAGCACAGTCCACAAATGAAATTAAATAGTCTAGCCTTGACCGGCCTCTCTCAGTCCATGCTTCCAGGTCTTCCATTCAGCACATCACACTGTTCATTCAGTAAGGAACTACCTTATTCTGATTGTAGCTTCCCAAGCTCCTTTCCTTTATAGTGAGGTAAAGTCCATATGATTGGCTTATTGCTTACGAAACCACAACAAGAATATTCCCAAGCTCTAGATATTTAAAGTTACATACATATATTTTCCATTGAACATGTTACAAATCCACAATTAAACAAAATTTTACATAGTATTATGCACTCAGCAAGCAATAATGCTCAACAGGGTGTGTGTTACTGTGTAAATAACTCCCACCCAAGGGTGTTATGATGCCCAGTGCAACAGGTAAACGCACACATACACCCCAGGATTCATTAAGCACCATGCAGGAATAGTGCTATTCCTGCATGGAGCAGATCGTGCCCATGTAGAGCAGCAGCATGCCTTGCATATTAATGAAGGCGCGGTGCTATATGCTCTACATAGACATGATCCATGTATGAGTGCAGAGGGCATGTTTGTGCAGTGCACGGACACTAAACACACCCCCTACTTTCAGAAAGTGCCGTACAGCACTTTCTAAGCCTATACTGGCATAATATTAGAGTGTAGCTCTAATATTATGCCAGTATTTCAGTGTCCACGGACACTGAAATGTAAAATAAATAATTTCAGTGTCCGCAGACACTGAAATAAAACCAGCAAAGAGGAAAGCAATACAGGGGGTGTGTCACAGGTTCTGTGACACACCCCCTGTATTGCTAAAGTGCCGTATGGCACTTCGGCATTCTGCAGAAGCAGGAAATGTTTGCAAATGCACACTGTACCTCTCAACTGTACAGATTTTCACAGAATGTCCAGATAATCATGGAGTTTACCTCACAACAATCTTTGAAATGTGTACAGATATTTGACTCATATATTATGATGTGTTCCACCTAAAATGTGTACCTTCCTGACTCTACGGGACCAAAATATTAAGCTAATGCAAAACCTATGTATTCTATCAATTTTCTAAGTTTGTAAGAGCAATACACAGATAATGGTGCGGAAAGCAATGTGAAATCCCCTACAGTAAATAAAAATAAAACACATGTATTTTTTTTTCTGTCCACAATAAAGTTTAAGCGTAGCTGAGCGAGAGTGTATGTCATGCAGCTATGCTCAGCCTAGCTTACACATCCCAATGAGCTAAACACAAATATACGGCAAAAGCTGAGTAAAGTGAAATAGCGTAGTAATTGTAGCTTTTGCTTAGCAAGCAGGCATTCACGGTTCGAGTCCCCATTCAGTCTATTCATTTTTAGCTGTTAAAAAAGCACAAAAATATATTTTGTTATCAGTAGGTAGTGAATAATATATATATTTGTTAACCAGGGTAGTGAAGAAGGTCCAAATGTGAGGTGTCAGTGTAGTACAGATGTGAAACTCCCATAGAAACACAAGTGTCCCATACAGCATAGCCACAAAAGAATGTAGACTGTATTGTTATGAAAGCACATAGGGGATGTTAGGGAAGGTAGACATACATATCTTAATATGTCATTTATGAGGAATCAACACCACAATGCTGATAGTCTGCAAAAGGAAATATGAACAATGCAATGTTGTGCTCAGATATGCTTAGCCAGTATAAGCATTGCTTAAATTTAAATTTTAAGCAAGAATTAGTGTAGCTATTAAGATTTGCACACTGTTAAGCAGTGCTTAGCATCTACCCCTTTAAGCAATGCATATACCAGCTAAGCAGGTTTGCCCGGTACTTAGCTTAGCTCAGCATATTCAAAACCATGCAATCATGGCAAAGGGTGGGAAATCAGCCATATTTAAACCTCAGGTTCCGGCATGTAGCTCGCAAGACATTTCCCTGCAAGCTACATCACCAAAACCAATTGGCTGCAGCAGCAATTTGCCGTAGAGCATGTACCATGTTCCGTATTCTCATGTAAGGAATGTTGCATTCCTTACATGAGAATATGGAATGTGGTACACATCTAGTATGGCCGTCACTGCTAGAATATGACCGGGCAGCTGTCTGTAAGGATCGCCACCAGCTGTAGAATTACTGTGCATAGTGTACAGCTGCAGCAGCTATGCTATTCAGCCATATTGCTCTATGGCAAATTGCTGCTGCAGCCAATTGGTTTCGGCGATGTAGCTTGCAGGGAAATGTCTTGCGAGCTACATGGTGGAACCCTTAAACCTTGCAGGTGGGAATATAGCTCATAACCAGTTGTAGCTCCCCACTGTAGGCACTGTAGCTGGTGCTGGAGAGGGTGTGCACTTTCAGCCACAGACCTGGGCATACAGGAATCCAGGGTCATGGTTGGCCTCCTTGTAAAAAAACATGATCTGTGGCTACTGCAGGACCAGTATCAGGGCTCCCAATACAAATCAGAGGCCTGGGAAAGTATCGCCCATGATCTCACCAGTGCCACTGGCATCCCTTGGACTGATGAGCAGGTTTGGCACCACTTTGTCAACTTCAAGTGGAGGAAGAGGGAGCTCTTGGACCAGTGAATCCAAGATGCATGGCAGAAGGATGACCCAGGTGTGTGTATGTATTAATATCAATAACTGTTTACCAAAGTCCGGCCTGTGTATGTGATGGATAGGTATGCATAAATGTTTCTCTATCTTCCTTAAAACTCCAGCTGAGCAGGCTACCAACCAGGAAGTCCATGCAAGCAGGCTGCTAAGGCTGCATTATGAGGCTGGTGAGTAACAATCTAGCTTGTAGTATTCATACCAAATAAATATAAAGGAGTAGAATGTCACCTTGCAGTATTAAAATCGGTATGGTTTGTACTGAATAAACCAAACAATATTGCAGTAATAGTGTCATATAGGTTATATATAAATAAAACTGTAACTGCCTGTCAATAAAATTCAAAACCCTGGACTTGTTGTGTTTACTTTGGTATTGTATGAATTGAAATGTGTACAGGTTATGCACAGCAACTATAGTTCTGAAAGCATTAAACAATCAAGTCACATCTGACAAAGTTAGTGTTTTTGTAAGACATGAGATTAACTGATATGAAATGCTTCATGTACCAAGATCTGATATATGAATAGTAATGTTGTGTTAACCACTGTTTTTCACACTGTGCTATGTCAAAAGGTATGTATAGGAATGTATGTATAAGAATGTCATAAGTACAAGGTCAGATTGTACAACCAAGAGAGTATTAGATAGAAAACATTCAAGGAAGAGACAGCAGTTTCTCAATAGCTTTTTCTAATGAAACACAAAACCTTTTGTTGTATTTTATGCACAAACAGGCACAGTTTGAATCCTGGGAGTCGTAGTAAGCTGTATGCATAATTTCATCTAGGATTTTGTGAATATGTGTAGAAACAGTCAGGTAGTGTTAACAGAAATTACCTCCACAGGTCTGCCAGGTAAGAAAAGGTATAAAGTAGCTATAAGAATGATGTAATTATACACTGTGTACAAACATACAACTGCCCAACCCAAGGCCATAGGTTGTTGTAATAATATATGTAGAGTAATGATTAGAGCACTGATCATTAAAGCTGTGAGCACTGCAAGAATCTACATTTGTTAATTGACATCTCTGACATGTCTCTGTCTCTCTCATCCACCTTATCTTCACCAATAATCTAAACACATAAATGAATGGGTATGTTTTTCACCAAACCTACCATTGGGACATGTGTCCTATTGTTCTACAAATATTGAAAGGTTTTCCAATTAATTTTCCCTGTTCAGATGCTATCACTGGTGGCCTGTTGCTATCAATGTAACCTGCATGCTGGTGTAATGCCCACTGTGGTTCCATATATCCATGTGTTCTGTTTGCTATGCAAATGTTCCAAATCTTTTGTTTTCGGTTAATGGGAATACTCATGCATGCTGTTATAACTAATCCTGGAATGTGTTTTTTATGATTAACCAACATATGTTTTAAAACTGCAACACCATAGCACATCTGGGAATGCCGATCCCAGTGGATCGACCGCTCCCACCTTGTCTGGCCATGGCACCAGGCCCCAGCACATCTGGGACCCACCCCGAGACTTTCTCAGCTGCTGGTCCTGCACCACCTTCGGGTGGAACCACCTCAGGGATGGGAATTATCCCCGCTGGGTGCGGGTGCAGACAGGATCCTGTCACTTAAAGCCAGGTCCAGGGTCTGGTGTGTAGGGAGCTCTGCAAAGAATTGGGATATCTGCTATGCCAGCTTGAGGGCCGCATGGTGAATTTAGAGGGTCAGCCTGTCCCTCCTGCTCAGGCCCCAGTGCAGCCACCTTTGGGGCAGTGAAGGTGCAGTGGTGACTGCCCATGGGTTGGGACCTCAGTCCCACTGTATCCATTTGGGGGCTCATGGGCTTCTGATTATCAAACACCCCTCTAAGTCCAAGATGTTTAGCCTCACATGTGTCGTATGTATGTCAGCTATAATGTGCTAGCTCTAGAGTGTACTGGTCTATGTATTTAACTAACGATACGGAGTTTGCTAGCTTATAATTGCTATCTCTGCTAAATCTATTACCTGCTATTATTATGAGGGTATTAATATATTCAAACAGACAAGCTCTTGTTATACTTCAAATGGGTTTTTGGCCAGTTGGTGAGCTAAATGTTAAAGTTGGCGCTCAAGACGCCATTACTCAATAGTAATTAACTATTACCTGCAATGATTGTTTTACTTTTTACTCATTTGTTAAATGATGTCTGCTGCTATAGTAAATAACTATTAGCTGCAATGATTGTTTCACTTTCTACTCATTTGTTAAATGATGCTTGCTGCTTTTACTGTTAATACATGCACTATAACTGCCTAATACTACTACTAGGAGTCAAAGTGTATTTTACTTTATTAAATTACTACTCCTCATTCCACTTTCTCTCCAGTCTTTTAGCTTTTTGGCCCTGCTTTTACCCCATGAATCTAGCCTGTGCGGACACCCTGTCCCAACCAAATTAACACAGCTCATCCACTTGCTGCTGCAACAGTAGAACTCTGCTGCCTCATCCCCTTGGAATTAAAGCCAAGAAAATTCTAAATAAGTATGTGCTTCTGCTGACAAACCTTTAATTACCTTACTGTTTAAACCTTGCTAGTTGCTTAGTATACTCCCTGCCAGGAAAAGCCAGCAGCCTAACCCCCCCCCCTTGCTCCAATTTCTCTGCTCCTCCACCTCTTCCCTGACTTACACTAGCTCCCTTCTTCCCTCTCTGTCTTGGTCCAAAAGATATCCCAGAGGCCTAGGTGTACTTCTACATCTGTCCACTAGGTGGCATCCTTCCCCCTCTAAAGTAGACCTTTTTGCTCCCTCTTCAGGCTTTCTCTCTAAGCGTCAACACTTCTTTCTTACTCATCTCCTATACTCTTGTAGCCCACATGTAGCGCTAACATTTCTTTCCTTCACTCTCTCCTAAATGCTCATAGCCCACCCTTAACTAACAACTAAGTTCCCTCTACTTAACGCACTGCTAACTTACCCCTCTGCTTCAATGTTCCTCTGATTGGCTCTTGCACCTCTCTGGCCCTCTTTGGTTCTGCTTCCCGCTCCGTTTGCCCTTCGGGCTCACTCTGCTCCCCTACTCTGCCCCCAATTCTCACCCACCCCCAGCACCACTACATTTATTCCCAACAAACCCCTCCCACTAACTTCATCTTCCTATCACAGCGCACAGCATACTACCCCTCCTCCATTCTATTATCCTATCTCACTCTTCTCATAATTTCCCATCCCCATTCTTTAATCTTACTAAACCCCTCCTACTATATCCTATCCCACTACCACTACTCCCATCCAATCCCAACTCCACTATATAATTGCCTTCCCCTGTCCTTCCTATCTCTTTAACTCTCCTCATACACTTTTATACCATCCCTCCTCAACAAATTATTTTACTTGCTCTCCCTACTCCTTTCTCTACCCCCTCCTTCAAATCATGCCCCCTGTATCCCTTATCCATCCGACTCCCCAGCCTCCTTCTCTTCTTTCTAATTCCCCTGTATCATGCTACCTCTTACACCCATATAGCCCTCCCTTTGCTTCCCCCTACCCAAATTATCCACAAATATCAACCACAATCTTCCCAACTCACTCACTTCCACAACATATCCTCCTCCCTTATACATCACAACCTACTGCACCTTCTCCATGTTAAGCCATTCACTACCCCTATAAAAACTCCCTCTCTTAAATTACTACTAACCTCTGATAAATACCTTCGATGCAAACACCTCA
The DNA here is from genome assembly GCF_019279795.1 of Protopterus annectens. Classification (NCBI taxonomy): domain Eukaryota; kingdom Metazoa; phylum Chordata; order Ceratodontiformes; family Protopteridae; genus Protopterus; species Protopterus annectens. Next base: position 1,943,015,497 of record NC_056726.1, read on the forward strand.
GGCCAAAGGTTATTACCTGCAATTTCCTTGCCTTATCAGGAGACATTCATCCAAACCCTGGCCCCTGCCTCCACACAAAATTCACCAACCCTCCACCCCCTCCTACACTCACTATAGACAACTCCTCCCCCCCTTCTCCTCCCTCTTCCCTCCTTAATACCCTTAAGATCTTCACTATCAGTGCCCAAAGCCTTAACAACAAATCTCACCTCATCCATGCTTGGATCAATCACCACCAACCTGACATCTTAGCCTTATCCGAAACCTGGCTAAAACCCCATATTTCTGACTCAGAAATCCTACCTCCTGGCTACCAAATCATCAGAAGCAACCGTATAAATAAAAAAGGTGGAGGCTCCACTCTAATTTACTCCAACCTTCTCTCCCTTATCCCTCTTCAAATCCTTACCCCTCAATTCAAAAATTCTGAAATCACAACAAGCCTTCTCCATTTGAATAAACATAAAACTATCTGCATTATTTCTGTATACATCTCACCCTTGAAGATATCCTACACTGGGCCTCAAACAAAATAAAATATGAAACCTTTATTCTAGGCGATGTCAATATTGACTGGAATAAAATCAACACTCCTTCCCCTCTTCTATCCATTAACCTTTACAACTTCACTCAAGTGATCCATTCAACTACTCGACCAAGCAAAAAACAACCACCTGGTTCCATCATTGATTGGATACTAGTCTCCCACCCTAACAAAATTACTCTCTCTGGCACAATCTCCGACACTTTCAGTGACCATCTCCCTGCCTTCATCCATAGATCTACTAGTACCATCCAACACCAATATGTCTTTATTCAGACCCGTAACCTTAGCAACTTCAACCCCTCTGCTTTCTCTAACATCCTAAAACAAATGAACTGGCAAATCCTAAACACTCTCCCTCTCGACAACACTGTAGAACATTTTAACTCTGTCTTCCTAAATACTCTTAACTCTCTAGCCCCCCTAAGAAACAAACGAATCAAAAGCAACTCTGCTCCCTGGCTCACCAAAGAAACTAAACATATTATGCACCACAGAGACAAATCCTGGAAGCTTTACCAGAAAAACAAACTGTCCACTGCCCTCCTCCAATATACCCAACTCTGCAACCAAGTAAAAAAACTTATTACCAAAGACAAAAAAAACGTCTATAACAAATTTCAGCTCAACAACAACAAGAACCCTAAATCATTCTGGAATTCAGTTAACTCCCTTCTCCATCCAGGATCTAGAAATAACCCCTGCCCTGATCCTAGCTTAACTGACAGCAAACTGAGCACCCATTTCAATACATTCTTCACTGAATCCATAGCCAAACTAACTAAAACATTCCCTACTACAAACCCTCCCAACTCCCTCCACACAGCACCCATCTCCCCAAATAACAATTCCCCCAATTTCCATCTCAAGCCAGTATCTACCTTCCTAATAAAAAAGCTTTTATCTAAACTAAAGCCTTGCTCTAATGCCCCAGACAATATACCCTCCGCCTTCCTCAAATATGCAGCTGATGGTGTTGCTCTCCCAATCAGTATCCTGATCAATAGATCCTTAAATGAATCTTATGTGCCCAAACTCTGGCATTCAGCCTACATTCTTCCTCTTCATAAAGGAGGCAAAGACACCTCTATCTCCAACTTCCGCCCCATTGCCTCCTATCTCCATTATCTAAAATCCTAGAAAAATGTGTCCACCAACAACTTTTGCCATATCTAATTCAGAATTACCTCCTTACTCCCACCCAGCATGGATTCCGCCCTGGCCACTGTACTATAACTGCCCTTCTATCCTTCCAAGAAACTGTCAATCTTGCTCGAGACTCTGGACTCATAGTATCTGCAGTTCTGCTAGATCTCTCAAAAGCCTTCGACACCATTTCCCATTCCCACCTTCTCCTCCATCTCACAAACCTTAATCTCTCCTCCAACACTCTTTCCTGGTTCTCCAGCTACCTTTCAGACAGATCACAAGCTGTCAAATGGAAGAACTCCTCCTCTTCCTTCCTGCCTACCCCAACTGGTGTTCCTCAGGGATCCATCCTCAGACCCATGCTTTTCAACATCTTCATAAATAACCTTCATGCTTACATCCCTGACACTACAGCCATCCAATACGCTGATGACTCTACTTTGGTCTGTGCCGCCCCCAACATTCCTGAACTTCTGGATAAAACTCAAATAGCTTTTTCCACTACTGAGAGTTGGATGCACCAAAATCACCTCTCCCTCAACTCTAATAAATCTAAAATCCTAATATTCCTCCCCTCCAAAGTCCCCTCCTTTGACAAAAACACTTTCAAGATACTAAGCAAATCTTCCAATTCAATAGAAGTAGTCCCCTCTGCAAAACTCCTAGGCATCATCATAGACGAACACCTCAAATTCGATCTTCATATACTTCAAAATATAAAGAAAACCCACCAAAAGTTAAGCATGTTATATAGGAACAATCCATTTCTCTCCAACTCCTGTAGGCATACCCTGGCAATAAGCTACCTCCTACCTTCTCTTCTATATGGAGCTCCTATCCTAACCAATCTGTCCTCATCTATCACCTCTAAACTTGAAGCTTGCTATAATAAGATCTCCAAATTTGCCACCAAATCCAAAACCTCAACTCACCACTGCCTCTGCCTTCAATCCCTGAACTGGTTAGAACTCCCTAACCACCTAGACTATCTCCAACTAACCTACACTCATAAACTAATATTCTCCCCTGATAAATGCCCAGCCTTAAAGAATATTCTCCCTCCCTACATCCCAAACAGATCTTTGAGATCTGAACACCAAAACCTAATCTCCATTTACAAACCCAAACGTCCCTTTGGCCAACTCCTACTTTCCTTCTCCCTAGGTAAAAAATGGAACTCTCTCCCTCCCTCACTTAGGACTCTTCCTAATCTTGAAGCCTTCAAAAACCTACTCTTCCTACACCTATCTTCCAAATGGAAATGCTCATGCTTTCACCCTACATAAACTTTCCCACTAAGTTTTACTTACTCCTGCTCTACTAGACTCTCATGCTTAATCCCTCTTCTCCAAAGAATCTGTAATAACAGATATCAAATAAACTCCTAGATTGTATTTAAAAAAATATATATATGATTAATATTACACTTGTAATTTTCTCTTCTTTGAGTGTATAACCTACGTTTTTGTAACCTTTCTTTTTGCTATTATATTTTGTACTTAATCTCTAACATTTTGTAACCTTTTGTATTTGTAACCTATTTTTTGTATTGCACATGGAGCTTTTCTCCCCGGGCCTCCACCGAAAATGGGAGCATCTTGGCCCAGTGGATTTCCCCGATAATCAAACTGAAAATAAATAAATAAATATACTGCCCCTGTATACTGCCTTGTCTGTCTTCCTACCCAGCCTACCTCCCCAAATATGCCTACTATATTTCCCCAACATCCCACTCTCACCTTAAAAAAAAGGGCAATCTGTTCCCAAAAAAAAAATGTCACCCCATACATAGCTTTCCATTTTGTAAACACGTCCACTGGACACATGTAACCTGGTCTAATTGGCTTCACAACACATTAGTGTTGTCCTCACCCCTCTCTCAGGGGTTTGAGTGCCCAGATCTACCTCCAAATTCAGTATGTATGCACAGTTGTTGCTGTAGAAGAAATGGACAGCTATGAACTTTCCCTACATCCATCCTACACCTCCCTAGCTATCTTTCATATTGTTTTTCCCTCTTCATGACCCCTTTTTCACCACTTTCCTATCATCCTTTTTTTCTTTTCATTTAAAGAAATTAGCATGGGTGTAAGTAGTAAGCAGGAGTAACCCTCTATGCACAGTGCTAAGTGATGCCTATACAGATTAAGCACTTTTACGGCTGTCTATAAACATAGTTAACTGGACGTTAGCATTGCTTACCACCATGTAAACCCACACAAACCCACTTACAACTGCTTAAATGTGCCTTAATCACTCTGTATCCAACAGCCCTTGTTCTTCCCAGCAAGAAAATAACGAGCCCTTGCAAGTGTTAAACACAGGACCCTGCACACCATATACACAGTGATTTATCACTAAGCCATCTGAGCTGTAGATATGCCTCATAGGTTCCTAGGTTCATAGGTAGGTACTAGGCTATCAGCCCTGGGGCCTATACAAGCCCAGCCAAAAAGGTACCCTGGCTTTTGCCACCCAAGAAAATTATTTTCATGTGCCACTGTCAAGCAGAGCCACAGAGATGATCCCCGGGGTGAATTTCCTATTTCCCATCCAATCATCAAGATTTTTCTTGAAGAGTGCTAATGAGGAGCTTTGTTTGATATAGATAGGTAGTTTATTCCAGAGTATGGGAAGTCTCTGGTACAGGAAACTATCCCTCCGGCATGTTCTGTTTATTGTGGTGACAAGGTTTAGGTCCCTAGAGCATGTAGCTCAGAGGGATTGGGATTTCTTTAAGTGGAGCATGTCCAACAGCTCTGGGTTTGACATAGCTTTGTATGTTAGGCAGAGATCATCCCTGAGTAGGCGATATGCGACGGAGTAAAGCTGGAGTTTTTTTAGATGGTCTGTGTAGGGCATCTGTTTGAGGCCAGTAATCCTCTTTGTGAGGTATTTCTGCGGCCTTTCCAGTTGTTGTAGATGTCTTGTGAGGTACATACCAAAAAGGGCGTTGTACTCTATGATGGGTCTAATGAGTGATGAGTAGAGGGGAACAATGCCCTCTTTTTTCCTGGATGAGAAACCTTTTGTGATGAGGTGTGCCACATAGAAGGATTTCCTGACTACTGTGGCGATGTGATTATCAAAGGAGAGACTACTGTCCACCTGTGTCCCAATGTCTCTTATCAGACTTTCAGTGTTAAGTATACTACCGCCTATGTTGTAGTTCATGGGTACAGAGTTTTTACCAAAGGGGATGAGAATGCACTTTTGGCATTGAGCTTGAGGCCATGGCTTTGACACCAGGCATCTGTCTCAGTGAGGCCCTTTTGTAGGATGTCCACATCGTTAGGAGTTTCGATTATGGCTCCTAATTTGCAGTCATCTGCGAACTTCATTAGCCAAAGACCTTCTGTGTTAGCCTGTACTTCAGAGAAGTAGATACCAAACAGGAGAGGACCCAGGAATGAACCCTGTGGTTCTCCACTTGTCACTGGTCTGAAGTCGGATTTGGAGTCTGCTACTTTCACAGTGTGGGTTCTGTCAGTGAGCCAGTTGGCAAACCATCTTGTGACATAGGGATTTATACCTAGTTTAGTGAGTTTATCTATAATTCCAGAGTGGGGGATGTTGTTGAAAGCCTTGGCAAGATCTAGATAGGCTGTGTGAACCACCTTACCCTTGTCTATGGCTTTGGTGACTGCTTCAAAGAAGTCTATCAGGTTTAGGAGACATGATCTACCTTTTACAAACCCAAACTGGTTGGGGTCCAGAGCTTGGAGATTACCAATGTCTTTGTTTATAAGTTCCATGATGATACGTTCCATGGTCTTGTAGACCAGGCTCATCAGGCTAATGGGGCGGTAGTTCCCGGGGTCCGTGGTGGCTCCCCCCTTGTGGAGTGGGATAACTGTTGCTGTGTGCCATTCAGCAGGCACAAAGCCTGAGGTGAGGCTATGATTGAACATGGTACTTAGGTGGGGTGCCAGTTCATTCTGTAGTTCATGTAGAACGCAGCCTGGGATGTTGGCTTTGGAGAGTGTGGTTTTTACCTGTGCAGCCGTGATTACAGGAACTTTGCATTCTTCCGGTATAGAGATGGGCTCTTTATGGGGTGATGAGGGGATAAAGTTAGCACTGAACCTATCTGCCAGGATGTTGGCAATATCAGTTGGGTCTGTATATTTAGTGCCATTGTGCTGTAACTCAGAGCAGATCTGAGTGTTACCACTGAGATTCTTGACATAGCTATAGAATGCTTTGTGGTTGTCTTTAGAATCAGTGGAGATTTTGTTTTTGTAACTAGCTTTGGAGGACTTTATCAAGGATCACAGCTTCTTACTGAGGCTGACCAGGGAGCTCCTCCACTCGTGGGATATATAAACATGAATACATAATATATGTAGAGAGATACATATAAAATATACACATATCACATATATGATTTATATATATATATATATATATATATATATATATATATATAAATAAATACATATATATATAATATATATATATATATATATATATATATAAATAAATACATATATATATATATATATATATATATATATATATATATATATAAATAAATACATATATATATATATATATATATATATATATATATATATATATATATGAATATCTCTGTATGTACCTAAAGATATATATATATATGTGTGTGTGTGTGTGTGTGTGCGTGTGTAGTGCAGTTGGACATCAGATCCATACTCTGAACCTCTTACTGCAACAAATCTGTCCAAAGGCTGTCAAAATGGGGGTCAAGGGGCCCAAACTAGGGGCATCTTTTAAATATTGCCCTTATCCCTCCTTCCCCAACAGCAACTGTTCTACCTTGCAACAAAATAGTAAGTCTTGCCAAGTCGAACCTAGGGACCTGTAAACTACAATCAAAAGAATGTACCATTAAACCATCCAAGCACTATAAAACAGCATTGATTTTCCAAACATACCAGTTAGTGCAGTCATTCAACAGTAGGGAAAGGAGTCTGTAGAATCAGTCAGGTTCTCTATATATACATGTATATATGTATGGAGATACATATATGTTGGCAAATCTATAGTTTATATATATATATATATATATATATATATATATATATATAGATATATATATATATATATATATATATATATATATATATAGAGAGAGAGAGAGATACATCTAAATGTATCTATCTATCTATATATATATATATATATATATATATATATATATATATATATGTATAGACACACATATATATATATATATATAAAACAGTGAATAAATACATACATATATATATATATATATATATATATATATATATATATATATATAAAACAGGTACAAACACATGCAATATGAGGGTCATGCTGCTGCACCCTAGAATTCTAAATCTGAAAATGCACTCACTGGAAGTATTCCTCAAAATGGGGAACAATTACATCTGTGCTGTAACAGAGACCTGGTTAAAGGCAGCAGGAAGCACCCCTGTACTACCAGCGTATAACTCATTCCACACTTTTTGGCTGCAGAACTTGGACTGAAGCTCCAACGGTGGTGGTATTTTCATATTCATTAAGGATACACACACCTCCAGTGTGGTAGACCAACATTATGTATTACAGATCTTGCAGGTGTAGCTAACATTGGGTAAGACAGTGGTTGAGGATGTAGCCTGCTATAGGTCCAAAAACATGTCCCAAGACTCACACTCCATGTCCATAAACACTCTGGAGAATATTAGTGTCTAACTTAATGCTCTTATACTGGTTGACTTCAACTACCCCACCACTAACTGAGAAATCTACTCACGTACAGATGCACTTGCCCATCACATCTACATGGTCCTTACTAACATGGGCGACTGTTGCTGTACACCAATAGTCACTTCCTCCCTTGTTACATCTGACCACAAAGTAATCCCCTTTGGAAATCCACAGCCCTTCCACCCCCCTCCACAGGTAACCACTATGAAAAGACTTTCCAAAGCTAACTATGGCCTCCTAAAAACAGAGGTGGCTAACCTCACAGCAGCCATGTAAATGGAGACTAGTTGCATGACTGCTGAATCAAACAACAATGCACAATGAACACGTACACAAATGCATAGATACCACCATACCCAATAGAACCAAGACCCTCACCTCCAAAAAAAAAAAGAAGCCATTCTGGTGGTCCCCGGCCATAAAGAAACTGTACAACAGAAGGAGACAACTGATATGGAATAAGGTGAAGTCCCAAGACTGGAAAAAAAACCCTTATCAGTCTCAATTAAAAGTTGAGATCCCTCATCAAATACTACAAAGTTAGCTGTGAAAACAGAATTGTAGCACGTAATAAAGGCAACAACAAGACCTCATACAGTTATGTAAAGAATCTCCATGGCAATACCAAGATTTGCTCTGAGCTACTAGACAATGGTACCTCCTAGACTGAGCCAACAAATATTGCCAATACACTGGATGACATATTGAGTGCAAACTTTACCCCTCTCCCCCCAAAGGACCAATCACAATACCAGTACTCTGCCAGGCACCCAGTATTACTGCTGCACAGATTAAAACACCACTGTCCAAGGCTAAGAATACAGCTTCTATGGGACCTGACAATATCACTGGCTGTGTTCTACATGAACTACAGAGTGACCTTGCACCTCACCTATGTGCCCTGTTCAAGTACAGCTTCACCTCAGGCTTTGTCCCTACTGAATTGTGCACTGCTACAGTCACCCCTCTCCACAAAGGAGGTGCGACTACAGACCCTGGGAACTACCGCCCCAGTTGCCTGACAAGTCTGTTATGCAAAGCTACAGAATACCTCATCATGCACCTAATAAACAGGGATATATGAATCTGCAGACTCAGGATCCCACACAGTTTACTTTTGTGAAGGGTAAGTCATACCTGCTCAATCAATCTGGTCAACTTCTTGCAGTCATTCACCTGAGCTGTGGATGAAAGATAGGTGGCATATACAGCCTACCTTGATCTGGCCAACGCCTTTGATAACATTCCCCACTCAGGAATCATGCAAAAACTCACTAAGCTAGCCAACAACACCTATATCACTAGGTGGGTTGCAAACTGGGTCACAGATAGGACTCACAGTGTGGAAATTTTTGACTCTGAGTCAGACTACTGAGCAGTCATAAGTGGAGTCCCACAGGGTTCTGTCCTGAGTCCTCACATGTTTGGTATCAACTTCTCTGAAGTCCATGCCAACATGAAGGGACACTGGCTGACAAAATTTGCAGACAATTGCAAGTTGGAGCTGTGATTAACTACCCAAGTGATGTTGGCATTTTACTGAAAGGCCTCACTGTGACCAATGACTGGTGTCAGAGCCATGCCCTTAAGCTCAATGCCAGAAAATGTGTTGTCATCCCCTTTGGGGAAAACCCTGTTCTCATGAATTAGCACATCAATGGTAGTCCCCTGAACAAGGAAGGCATTATAAGAGATCTGGGTACACAGGTTGACAGCAATGCCTCTTTTGACCACCACATTGCCACTGAGGTCAGAAAGTCCTTCTATGTGGCACATCTCAGTATTAACACATTAGCATCCAGGAAATAAGAGATCATTGTCCCCCTGCACTCTTCTTGAAAGAGTGACACAGTTTATTTCAGCATACATATTCTGATGGATGTGAGTTAGGTAAATGAAATACATGTCCTCGTTTTCTGACAAGAATCA